>NC_060125.1:236726064-237028981 GCF_021461395.2 Schistocerca americana | reverse complement strand
TAACATGTACGTTACACTATCAACCAATTGTGCACCAGGTGAATGATGATAACATGAGGTGGCACCAAAGCCTACGGCTTTTTTGTCTTATGCAGGGAGTATTTCGAACTGGGTTGGTCGTATTTTGAGGAAATATGATGTGATGTGCGTTTCGACCACCATCTAAGATCAGTGTCCTTTTAAGTTCCGTAAAGGATAATGTTGGTCTGCGTAAGACGGGAGTCTACCGTATTCGTTGTAGTTGTGGCATATCATATATTGGTCAGGCTATCAGGACTGTGGAACACCAGTGTACTGAGCATAAGCGGGACACACGCTTGCAACAGCCTAGCAAATCCGTTATTGAAGAATATTGTCTTGGCTTCGATTATTCTACGGAGTATAACAATACGGACAGTCTCGCATGTACTTCCACCTACTGGGGCAGTGTATTACAGAAGCTGTCGAAATGAAATTACAAGTAACCTTATAGGATGATGTTTTTTGTTTAAATTCTGCATGGAATCCAGTTCTCTCACTTGTTAAAAAACACAGGGACAGAGTTTATGCTACCTCATCCGTCGATGATTAATGTCACTATCGATAACTTCTGACGTTGGTCATTTTTGGTTTGTGATGGCTCTAGTGTTTACAGGGTGTCTGTTATCTTCACGGAGTTTCTGTGAAAACCGACGTTTTAAATTCGCTTGCATAGCGCTTACTTGCTGCACTTTTGCCTGTCGAAATATCGGCAGTTATCGACGACGTCACCCGGCTGCACTTCAGTAAGTTATTTGAACTTCCACGGGACCCACCATTAACAAAACTGTAATTTTCCCAATTGACTGTCGGGTGATAAAATTCTCCATCGACAATTACGGTATGATTTCCAACTTACGTACCAATGAATAAGTTTTTCTCTAAAGTTTTCAGTTACATCAGGAGATGAGTCTGGTGGGTGATAGAAGGATCCAATTATCATTTTGTACCCACCCTGACACTGAGTCTTGACTAAACAATTTCACACGCAGTTTTATTTCCTGTCTCTCTGGATGTGAGTTTCTTGTCTGCTGCGACAAACACACAATCTCCATTTCCAATTTGTCTTTCATTTCTATATACAATCAAATTTTCCCCCAAAATCTCACTGCTATTAATTTCAGATTTCAACCAGCTTTCTATAACTAGTACTATGTTGGCTTCTTTGCTCTTCAGGAACGCTTTGAACAATGGCAATTTGTTGCGATTGCTTCGGAAGTTAACCACTAGGATTTTAACACTCGGTGAGTCACCTAATCTAAAAAAAACCCTTGTGTGCACCACAGTCAGTGACCTACCTAGATAGCAGCCTCTAGTGTATCGTGCACACCAGACGGATTTAGGGGCACCGTACTGTTCTCAACCTATGGCACAAGCCCAGGAAGTCGTAATCTAGCTTTTCACAGAAAGGCACTGGTTCAGTCCTTGCACTCGACTCGGAACCAACGGGCCATGATCAGTTCGTTGAAACTCTACGCTCAAGGCTAGTCGTCTTAACCTTTTCCGCCAGTCGATAGAATGATCCAAATATGACCTCGGAGCCCACACGACAGGCGTTTTTTGTTCCTACGTTCGTCACAATGTGCAGCTGGTTGCACTTGTTCCCTCAGTGGCTGCCAAAATAGCCGTTTTAGCACGTTGAATGAGGCGTACAGCATACACACTGAGTGCACCTGGTGTCTTTTCCTGTCCATTGCTGCCGTTTCCCTTAGGGGCACCTTCATTCGACGTACGTTTAAACTGCTAACGATTAATAGACCCCTCTCCTTTTGCGTTTGCTTCCTCATGACGCAGAACAAAACTGGTTTCCGCAAAACAGGTGTAGTGACTCCTACTGTATCAGTTTCAGTTTCAGTGAAATACAGCACATCGAACTTGTTGGTATAGGACGCCTAGACCTACCATTAAAACGCCACTCCAGTCAAGCGGATGAGCAATGACAGATCCCGTACATTCTTCAGAGGAGACAAGTACCACAGGGGAGGTTAGTAGTGGAGGTACCTTTGGCACTGGTACCATAGGTACATGATTCTCGAGTGCTCTTCCAATACACGAATTCGCAGCAGCTGCTAGTCGTTTGAAGGTTAGTCAGGGCAATTTACAGATGCTTACAAATTTCAACCAAATCACCCCGTGTTCGAGAACAGTATTCACAGTGGGGTTGCATTTTGGCTGGTGCAACGTATTACAGGACAGTGAACAAATAACTTTAAATTAAGACGACTGATTATCTTTTGTATCTGTTGAGATAAAAAGTTACTAATTCTCTAAAAGAATCGAAGCAAATACACAACATGATATTTCTATTAAGGCAAAAAAAAAACAGTGGCAAAAATTACTAATTTCCTAAAACTTTTTGAGGTTGATTATAGTTTTTAACAAAATCGAAAATAAAGGTAATTTGCGATAAATGTAGGCAATATATATTTCTCTTTAAGGACAAACTAAGTGTAACACAATATGTTCGTCAGAATATCTGCTACAGTTACTAAATCACAAATGCCGATGTACTACAAATTAGATTGTGTCCAGGACAATGGTAACTTCCGAATATTTTTAAAAACGCACGCCTATTTGCGTTGAAGTACAATGAAATTCGGGGTGATCTATTCTTTGGCAGTTAACTGTGAATCACAAACGCTGATTTTCTATGTAGCAAGTTATTCGAGAACGCTCGTACCGGTAACAAACGAAAATACACCTTTGTAAGCGTCCGAACATTCTCTTAAATAACTTATTTCTCACGTATTTTTACAATGAAATTAGAGAACGATCGTTCTGAATGAGGATAGGCCTACTGTTCTCAAAAGTTTTAAAAGAGCACAAGTAAGTTCAAGCCTACAACTGACGGCATTCGCGAATGTTCGAAATTTGATAACGTATCACAATACGAACAGGTATTAATATAATCAGTTAAAGACTTTGCAGAAGCGACGCAAACAGTAAAATATGCGAATCCAGATCTCAAGTCGGCACACGAACCTTCCACAAGTGGTGTCTCACAAAGAAAAATTCCACAGTCTGCTTTTATATATAAATAAAGATGCTAATTGCACGGAATTTTTACTTAGCTGTTTCTGTGCCAACTTACACACTAGTGTGCCGAAGAAGGACACTGCAGCATTAGCTTATCTCCGTCAAAATCTACGAAAATGCGCAGCACCAACAAAGCACGTCCTCTACTTGTTACACTTAACAATGCAGTAGCAGCTTAGGGCAGCCATTAGGTAAAAAGCTGAGTTAAGGGTAAAGAGAGCAGTGAAAAAATCTTTTATATTCGACATCACCAATAAGTTATTTTCCTATGTTAAAAATGTGGTTCGGAATGTTGTTATTCGGAGTGATCATAACAGTGAAATCGATTTATGGTCAATATTCTCACAAAATCTCTCTTTTTTATGTAATTAAAGCTTAAAAAATAAATAAATATCAAGATTTGGTCATGTGATCGAAAACGCTCTGTTACTAGCTGAAGCTGTGGTGACGTCGGAGACTAGGAGCAAGACGAAGATATACGTGTGTTCCAGGAGTGATAGCCGAAGTTACTAGGTTTTTCCGTACTTTTTTCTGCAAATAGTTTAGCTATTTATTGATAGGAAACACATTTACAACTTTTAAGTAAAAATGGAAAGGAATTTGTGAGCGCTTATAGTGGAAACCTTACAAAAATTGATGCGTTTATGCTCCTCTTATTTAGAGCGCGGTAGGTGCATGGACGGACATACTTTAGTCTGCGCCCTGCAACATCATTAAACCCGCTCAAAACTAAGGAATTGTGGAACTTTTTTACAAATGGGTCCGTTTCTTATTTCTACATTGTCGACTGTCAGTCGTAAAATACGACCCAAAGGACAATAAAATTATTCTTGGCAAATCTTAATGCTGATTCCCGGTATATAAGGTACTCAGCAGAGATGTAACCAAAAGCACGCGCTGTGTGGCGCAACGCATAGCGCGTGTGGTCACCGATAAGAAGGGCAAGGTTAGAATCCTGGAAGGGTCATAACTTTTCACAAATTTTACACGGGATATGAAAATAGCATTGACAAGAACTCATTGTAGCAGTTGTTTCGATGGTGGGATGTATTGTATATAGCTTCACATTGGCCTTAGTATGAGGAATGGACAACGAAAGATAAATGCATCTACTTTGCTTACAAAAATTACCTTTTTTTGGAAAGTATTAATAGTAGTCAAGATATCACCATATTCAAACAGTACAATGAGGTGTAGGACGAGGAGTTTTTGTATGCGGAGAGATGTAAAGCATGCGCAGCATACAGGTAACACAAACGTAATGGCTCTGCTGTTTGTGAGTGCAAACTAACGTCAATGTCTGAAGACTTAACTAGATCTTATGTAAGTTGATGAAACTTCAAAACCTTAAACCATAAGAATCATAGCTGGACAGTACGAAGATTAAAAAAAATGTTTCTAATAAAGTAAAAAGTGTGTGGTCACATTAAGTAGAAAATATCTTCATGACTGTGACGTGTGTGAATAGCTACTACAAATGTAAGCGGGTGTAAACGCCAAGGAACACACAGTAATACTGTGTTTCTAATCGGTGTAGTGAAGTTTTGTAATTGTGGTTTTATAAATAAGTTGTGGGATAGATGCGAACCAGTGACCTAGGCTTTTCATCTTTTAATATTCGACAGTAGGAAAGCATATCTCGGAGGTAAATTAATGTTAACTTCACAGTGCAACACAGTTTTAATTAGGTAAGCGAACTTGGGCATCGTTGTGGTGGCATTCTGCCGGTACAGTGAAATCAATTTTTACACGCCTTCTCACTCTCTGAAACACTCAAAAACAATTATTCAAGAGTTTTTATGGATATATTTGTTCAGTGTGGTACTACACACCATTTTTAATCCATTTTCCGAAACGTAAATTCCAAAACAAGACGTCACTGTGAATTAATTTTATGACAGTAGGAGCGGCGAACTAGCCCGTGACGTCACAGGCATCACATAACTCGAATGAAGCGTTTAACGGGCTTTCAAATTATTTGAAATACATTTCCGTTTTCACAAAAGAATTCTGAAATTCGAGGAGGAAAATAAAGCATGTCATGAGCATAAAATGACATAATTAACCACTTAAAACGATTTCCAGAATGCAGCCAAATGCCCTATTACACTCCTGGAAATTGAAATAAGAACACCGTGAATTCATTGTCCCAGGAAGGGGAAACTTTATTGACGCATTCTGGGGTCAGATACATCACATGATCACACTGACAGAACCACAGGCACATAGACACAGGCAACAGAGCATGCACAATGTCGGCACTAGTACAGTGTATATCCACCTTTCGCAGCAATGCAGGCTGCTATTCTCCCATGGAGACGATCGTAGAGATGCTGGATGTAGTCCTGTGGAACGGCTTGCCATGCCATTTCCACCTGGCGCCTCAGTTGGACCAGCGTTCGTGCTGGACGTGCAGACCGCGTGAGACGACGCTTCATCCAGTCCCAAACATGCTCAATGGGGGACAGATCCGGAGATCTTGCTGGCCAGGGTAGTTGACTTACACCTTCTAGAGCACGTTGGGTGGCACGGGATACATGCGGACGTGCATTGTCCTGTTGGAACAGCAAGTTCCCTTGCCGGTCTAGGAATGGTAGAACGATGGGTTCGATGACGGTTTGGATGTACCGTGCACTATTCAGTGTCCCCTCGACGATCACCAGTGGTGTACGGCCAGTGTAGGAGATCGCTCCCCACACCATGATGCCGGGTGTTGGCCCTGTGTGCCTCGGTCGTATGCAGTCCTGATTGTGGCGCTCACCTGCACGGCGCCAAACACGCACACGACGATCATTGGCACCAAGGCAGAAGCGACTCTCATCGCTGAAGACGACACGTCTCCATTCGTCCCTCCATTCACGCCTGTCGCGACACCACTGGAGGCGGGCTGCACGATGGTGGGGCGTGAGCGGAAGACGGCCTAACGGTGTGCGGGACCGTAGCCCAGCTTCATGGAGACGGTTGCGAATGGTCCTCGCCGATACCCCAGGAGCAACAGTGTCCCTAATTTGCTGGGAAGTGGCGCTGCGGTCCCCTACGGCACTGCGTAGGATCCTACGGTCTTGGCGTGCATTCGTGCGTCGCTGCGGTCCGGTCCCAGGTCGACGGGCACGTGCACCTTCCGCCGACCACTGGCGACAACATCGATGTACTGTGGAGACATCACGCCCCACGTGTTGAGCAATTCGGCGGTACGTCCACCCGGCCTCCCGCATGCCCACTATACGCCCTCGCTCAAAGTCCGTCAACTGCACATGCGGTTCACGTCCACGCTGTCGCGGCATGCTACCAGTGTTAAAGACTGCGATGGAGCTCCGTATGCCACGGCAAACTGGCTGACACTGACGGCGGCGGTGCACAAATGCTGCGCAGCTAGCGCCATTCGACGGCCAACACCGCGGTTCCTGGTGTGTTCGCTGTGCCGTGCGTGTGATCATTGCTTGTACAGCCCTCTCGCAGTGTCCGGAGCAAGTATGGTGGGTCTGACACACCGGTGTCAATGTGTTCTTTTTTCCATTTCCAGGAGTGTATTTGATTTTCATTAAATTTTCTAATGCAAAGGCAGAATAATTTCTAAGAGACATGGCGGACAAGATTGATGCTATCAGACAAAAAATATTCCTTGAGAAAATCAACTTCAAGTTAATGAAATGGGACATTTACTGGAACTCAAGCCAGTCACTTACAGACCAGACCAGAAATGACTGACTAAGTTGCAATAACTGAAATATTTCATCATGAGTTCTGGAAAGAGATTCCATGACTTTGGATGCTGAAGACTGATTTCGATTTATTTTTCAGAAAACGATGTATATATGTATCAATAATGCTTTCTCAATAGTATGTGTTTGTATATTCGTAATCTATAGAAATAAAAAAAATATGTTGTAGTCTCTTTGATGTTTCATACTTTCAGACTTTTACTTTAAATTATCGTTCAATATTTGTTATATAACACACACACCAAAAGAAGTTTTGTATCACCTCGGTTCCGAGAGTTCCGGTATCTGTACAAAAAATTGGAATAGAGATCAACATAAACATCATTTATGTCCTTTTTGTTGCTTATGAAAAACAAACATTGCATATTGAACCACCATAGAGCGAGACTTTCAGAGGTGGTGGTCCAGACTGCTGTACACACCAGTACCTATAATACCCAGTAGCACGTCCTCTTGCATTGACGCATGCCTGTATTCGCCGTGGCATACTATCCACAAGTTCATCAAGGCAACGTTGGTCCAGATTGTCCCATTCCTCAACGGTGATTCGACGTAGCTCCCTCAGAGCGGTTGGTGGATCACGCCGTCCATAAACAGCCCTTTTCAATCTATTAGAGGCATGTTCGATAGGGTTCATGTCTGGAAAACATGCTGGCCACTCTAGTCAAGCGATGTCGTTATCATGAAGGAAGTCATTCACAAGATGTGCACGATGGGGGCGCGAATTGTCGTCCATGAAGAGGAATGCCTCGCCAATATGCTGCCGATATGGTTGCACAATCGGTCGGAGGATGGCATTCACGTATCGTACAGCCGTTACGTACGGCCCCTTCCATGACCACCAGCCCTGTACGTCGGCCGCACATTATGCCACCCCAAAACAGCAGGGAACTTGCACCTTGCTGCACTCGCTGGACAGTGTGTCTAGGCCGTTCAGTCTGACCGGGTTGCCTCCAAACACGTCTCCAACGATTGTCTGGTGGAAGGCATATGCGACACTCATCGGTGAAGAGAACGTGATGCCAATGCTGAGCTGTCCATTCGGCATGTGTGTCGTGGTTGCAAAGACGGACCTCGCCATGGACGTCGGGAGTGAAGCTGCGCATCATGCAGTCTATTGCGTACAGTTTGAGTCGTAACACGATGCCCCGTTGCTGCACGAAAAGCATTATTCAACATGGTGGTGTTGCTATCAGAGTTCCTCCGAGCCATAATCCGTAGGTAGCGGTCATTCACTGCAATAGTAGCCCATGGGCGGCCTGAGCGAGGCATGTCATCGACAATTCCCGTCTCTCTGTATCTCCTCCATGTCCGAAAACCGTCGCTTTGGTTCACTCCGAGACGCCTGGACACTTCCCTTGTTGAGAGCTCTTCCAGGCACAAAGTAAAACAGTCTGGTCCCTTTAACCCCCACAAACCAACCAACCAACAAAGTAAAAATGCGGACGCGATCGAACCGCGGTATTGACCGTCTAGGCACGGTTGAACTACAGACAACACGAGCCGTGTACCTCCTTCCTGGTGGAATGACTGGAACTGATCGGCTGTCGGACCCCCTCCGTGTAATAGGCGCTGCTCATGCATGGCTGTTTATATCTTTGGGCGGGTTTAGTGACATCTCTGAACAGTCAACGGGACTGTGTCTGTGATACAATATCCACAGCCAATGTCTGTCTTCAGGAGTTGTGGGAACCGGGGTGATGCAAAACTTTTTTTGATGTGTGTATATTGTTAAATATAGGGTGCAAATAAAAGTAAAAGAAAGTCGTGTCTAGTGAGAACCATCAAAGTCGCTGTTACGAGACTGGAGTGTTACGCATACGGTGACAGAGGAGTGCAAATCGTTACGAAAATTTTTGTTCTTAGTAAAAAGAATTTTAAAAATTGATTTTTTCGACAGATTTTGTGTAGTGCGTTCTACTGCTTTAAGAAACAGGCAGCGTCTTTCAAATGCTACAAGTAAGAAGATAATCGAAGAGAAGGTTCCCTTGAGAGATATTTTTAGGTCAGTCCCCCCCCCCCCCCCCCCTCAGCCTCGAAAGAAAACAGAGAGAGAGGGGTTGGGTTGTTTGGGGGAAGAGACCAACGGCGAGGTCATCGGTCTCGGGAAGGACGGGGAAGGAAGTCGGCCGTGCCCTTTCAAAGTAACCATCCTGGCATTTGCCTGGAGCGATTTAGGGAAATCACGGAAAACCTAAATCAGGATGGCCGGACCCGGGATTGAACCGTCGTCCTCCCGAATGCGAGTCCAGTGTGCTAACCACTGCGCCACCTCGCTCGGTAAAGAAAACAGAGAATATATTTTGTATTTTATTTTTTATTTACACGTCAAGTTCCGTTGGAACAAATTGAGGAGCAAATCTCCAAGGTCGTGGAACGTTTCAGTACATGAAATTACAGCATAAAAGTAGTATCAGATAAAAATAAATGTTCATGAACCTGAAAAAAGTCAGTCCATAAGTTTAAGTAAACGCTATCAGCAATACAATAAGAATCAGCTTAATTTTTCAAGGAACTCCTCGACAGAATAGAAGGAGTGACGCATGAGGAAACTCTTAAGTTTCGATTTGAAAGCGCGTGGATTGCTGCTAAGATTTTTGAATTCGAGTGGCAGCTTATTGAAAATGGATACCGCAGTATACTGCACACCTTTTTGCACTAGAGTTAAGAAAGTCCGATCCAAATGCAGGTTTGATTTCTGCCGAGTATTAACCGAGTGAAAGCTGCTTATTCTTGGGAATAAACTAATATTGGTAACAAGAAACGACAATAAGAAATATACATATTGAGAGGCCAGTGTCAAAATACCCAGGCTCGTGAACAGAGGTCGACAAGAGGTTCGTGAACTCACAACACTTATTGCCCGAACCTCCCGTTTCCGAGCCAAAAATATCGTTTTAGAATGGGAGGAGCTGCCCCAAAATACAATACCATACGACATAAGCGAATGAAAATAAGCAAAGTAGACTAATTTTCGTGTCGAACGATCACTCACTTCTGATACCTTTCGAATAGTAAAAATGGCACTAATAAGTCTTTGAACAAGATCCTGAACGTGGGCTTTGCACGACAGCTTATTACCTATCTGAACACCTAGAAATTTGAACTGTTCAGTTTCACTAATCATATGCCCGTTCTGTGAAATTAAAACGTCAGGTTTTGTTGAATTGTGTGTGTAGACTAACACGGTAGTCGGCTAGTGAAACCTGTGGCAGAAGACTGCAGACGTTGTCGGAATACAAAGTGCCTGACTGCAATCATTCCGCCTTTCCTGCCGTGAACGCCACACGTAAGCTCGAGAAGGAGTGCCCGTCGCCAGAGCTGACTGATTATCAGCAAGCGTGCGCTTATCTCAAGGGCACCCGTGAGGCGCACGCAGCATTCCTCTGCTTTTCCTTTTGTGTTTACCGTGAATGCACAGTTCGCTCTTGTTCCCGAGTGAAATAAACGCACTGCGGACCGTTTCTGAGAAACGAACTTCCGGGCTGAGGCTGCACTGGAGGACAAAAAGTATTTCAAAACGCCTTTTTATTAACATCAACGCGTGAAAGAAGCTCGTATCAACAAATACACCGATTTCACTTTGTAAGCTTTCTATAAAAATTCATCTATAAATGAAAATACTGAATATTCTTTTTTTTTTTTCAAAAATATTCTCTACCTGTAACGTGTGCTTTAGGTATCGTATTCAACTGCTGATCAATACTGGCTGTTAGTTGGTTCTGTGTTGAGCATGTGAACAGTGTCGTGAAACAAAGCTGAATTTGAAATAATGAAAACTAACCTAATTACACGCCAAAAGTAGCAAACAGTGAAAACTGTTTAGCTGTAACTCAGTACTGAAAAGCGCTATAAAACCGAGCGTCGTAGCGCTGTGGTTTGCATATTGGACTCTCATTCGTGAGGACGACGGATCAATCCCGCGTCCAGCCATCCTGATTAAGGTTTTCCATGATTTCTCTAAATCGCTTAAGGCAAATACCGGGATGGTTGCTTGAAAGGGCACGGCCGCTTTCCTTCCTCTTCTTCCCTAAACCGAGCTTGTGCTCCGTCTCTAATGACCTCGTTGTCGACGGAACGTTAAACACTTAATCTGCTCCTCCACGCCATGAAAGGTGCGTAACAGGAAGCGGAAAGTTTGACTTGACATATCCACGAAGTAAAATATCCCTCAGTTCGGTTGAAAATAATATTACCCGCACTGTTCACTGTAAATCAGTCTGCTTAACTGGCGCAACTGAAAAATCTGACTGCCTACTGTTTGCTCACAAGAATGCGTAGTCAGATCTGCCCTGCGATAAAAGTAACTTATCTCATAATTATTATGCTGTTTTGGTGTGTGGTGTAATGATGTTCTCGAAAGCAAATTGAAATCCCCATGTATGGCAGGTAAAGGAAAACAATCTACTCAATACAAAATTTCTTTATGCTTGTCAGAAAGAATCTGTGGCTGTTTGTGGCTTAAGGTGCCATGCACACACAACAAAAGATTCAAAACTTTATTAAAACTGGTGGAGGAGGGTTTTACTTTTAACGACAACTGTTC
This sequence comes from Schistocerca americana, assembly GCF_021461395.2. Taxonomy (NCBI): domain Eukaryota; kingdom Metazoa; phylum Arthropoda; class Insecta; order Orthoptera; family Acrididae; genus Schistocerca; species Schistocerca americana. The sequence goes on along the minus strand of NC_060125.1, from coordinate 237,017,659 downwards.
TTGAAAAATGAAATTCTATTGTCAAAAAAACTGTGCAGCGTAAAACGACTCTAACAATTACAAAATTCTCTCATTACTAAAAACATTACAGACATTTAAAGTAATTGCGTTACTTGTGACATAACGGAAATAGAGATCAAATTAACACTGATCATAAATATTATTAGTTTTTTAAAGGTCAAAGATTTCTTTCTTGATGATACTTACAAACAAATGTCATTCTCGTGCTTGCATTGATTACCTTGAAATATTCCTTCAAAAATCTTCTCCATCCATAGAATAAACAACATATTTTTACAAACAAGTTTTCATCTCCTTAATAAAGTATTTCACATCACTTCTTCCAATTCGACTAATATCAAATATCTTTCTCTGAAAACTCAGCTGCTCGCTACTGTGTCTCAAATAAGAATGGATCAGCGCTGTACAAGTGACTGGCGACTAAGCGCACCACAGATAAACTTAAACACAATCAAAGATCTTATTCATTGCTCGTACAGCGCGCTCATTCATCTTTGTCCCAGAACAGTAAAGGTGAATTATTTACAGTGGCGGACGACATATGAAAATCTTACAAGTGTTATTTAATTGTATTTCCAGCTCTAATGGAAGTCCCAAAATAATGTATACATTCGTTGAAACTGGCTCTCTCTTTAATTAAAGCATATATAAATAATTTTTTGAAGTTAATAATTCAAAAGGGGGAAGACCAGTTTGGATTCCGGAGAACTGCAGAAACTCGCGAGGTAGCGCTGACCCTATGCCTTCTCATAGAAGATAGCTTAAGGAAAGGAAAACCTACATTTATAGCATATGTAGACTTAGAGAAAGCTTTTGACAATGTTGACTGGAATACTCTCTTTCAAATTCTAAAGATAGCAGGGGTAAATTACAGGGAGCGAAAGGCTATTTACAATTTGTACAGAAACCAAATGGCAGTTGTAAAGGTCGAGGGGCATTAAAGGGAAGCAGTGGTTGAGAAGGGAGTGAGACTCGAGGAGCATGTCCCCGATGTTACTCACCTGTATACTGAGCAAGCAGTAAAGGAAACAAAAGAAAAATTTGGAGTAGGAATTAAAGTCCAGGGAGAACAAATAAAAACCTTGACGTTTGCCGATAATATTGTAATCCTGTCAGAGACAGCTAAAGACTTGGAAGAGCAGTTGAACGGAATGGACAGTATCTTGAAAGGAGGTTCTAAAATGGAAATCAACAAAAGCAAAACGAGGATAATGGAATGTAGTCGACTTAAATCAGGTGGTGCTGAGGGAATTAGAATAGGAAATGAGACACTAAAAGTAGTAAAAGAGTTTCGGAATTTGGGAAGAAAAATAACTGATGATGGCCGAAGCAGAGAGGATATAAGGTGTAGACTGACAATGGCAAGAAAAGAGTTTCTCAAGAAGAGAAATTTGTTATCATCGAGTGCTGATTCAAGTGTGAGGAAGTCGTTACTGAAAGTATTTGTATGGAGCGTAGCCACGTATGTAAGTGAAACATGGACAATAAACAGTTTAGACAAGAAGAGAATAGAAGCTTTTGAAATGTGATGCTACAGAAGAATGCTGAAGAAAGAAACGTTCAACAGACAACGAAAATGTAGATGCAGTGAATCAAGCGCACACTCAATGCTCGAAACAGAGCGTGAGGCAATGCTCTCGCGGATAGTGTTCACAGAATTTTGCAGACTCAGAGATGAAAGCCTTACACTCCAACACTTCTCCATGCTCTGAGCTAGGATGATACGGGTAAGCGAATTGGATTTTTTCGGTTGTTAATCATCATTTAGCGTTGCACTTTTGCTATTTGCCACAACGTAACTCTATTGCACAACCTGGCAGAAAACCCAGAGAGATACCGATCGTACATAAAGTACAGCAGCGGCAAGGCGTAATCAGTACATTCACTGCGTGATAACAATGGTAGTATTACTGATGACAGTGCCACTAAAGCAGAGTTGCTAAAGACAGTTTTACGAAATTCTTTCACCAAAACAGACGAAGTAAATATTCCACATTTAGAATCAAGAACAACTGCCAAATTGAGAACTCCTCAGTGTAGCGAGGTAGCTTACACCACTTAATAAGGGCAATGCCTCCGATCCGGATTGTATACCAGTTAGGTTCTTTACACAGTATGCTGATACAATGGCTCCATTCTTAGCAACCGTATACAACTGTTCGATCGTCAAAAGCTATGTCCCTAAACACTGGAAAGTTGCGCAACTCACACCACTACCCAAGAAAGAAAATAAAAGTAATTCGCTGAATTATTGATCTATATCGCTAACTTCCATATGCAGTAGATTTTTGGAACATATACTGTGTTCAAACATTATGAGTTATCTCAAAGAAAAATCTTTAAGTGACAAGTAGCCAACACTGATTAAGAAAATATCAGTCTTGTGAAACACAACTAGCTCTTCAATCTCACAAAGTAACGAGTGCTATTAACAAGAGACATCAAACTGTTTCCATATTTTTAGATTTCCAGAATGCTTTCGACAACGTTTCTCAGAAACGACTCCTAACCAAATTGCGTGAGTACGGAGTATCGTATCAGATGTGCGTCTGTATTCTTGATTTCCTGTCAAAAAGGTCACAGTTCGCAGTAATTGATGGGAAGTCCTACAGTAAAGCGTAAGTAATATCTGACGTTCCACAAAGAAGTGTTTCAGGCCCTCTGCTGTTGCTGATCAACATAAACGTTTTAGGAGACAATCTAAGGAGCACACTTAGATTGTTCGCAGATGATTCTGTCATTTACCGTCTCGTAACATCATCAGATGATCAAAACAAATAGAAAAATGATTTAGACAACATATCTGCATAGTGAAAAAAGGTGACAATGACCTCTAAATAGTGAAAAGTGTGAAGTCGTCCACATGAGTCCTAAAAGAAATACGCTAAATTTCGGTTACGCTATAAATCACACAAATCTAAAGGCTGTCGATTCAACTAAATTCTTAAGGATTACAATTAGAATAATGTAAATTGGAACGATCACGTAGATACTGATGTGCGGAAAGCGAACCATAGACTGTGGTTTATTAGCAGAACACTCAAAAAATGAAACAGATCTACTGAACATGCTGCCTACACTGCGTTTGTCGGTCCCCTTCTCGAGAACTGCTGCGTGGTATGCAATACGTGACGGAGGACACCGAGAAAATTCAAAGAAGGGCAGCTCGTTTTGTACTATCGCGAAAGAGGGAGAGAATGCCACGGATACGATAAGCGAACTGTGGTGGCAGTAACGAAAACAGTGGTGTTTTTCGTTGCGGCAGGATCTCCAAATTTCTCCTCCGAACACGAAAATACCTTGTTGGAGCCCATATAAATATGGAGAAATGACATCATAATAAAACAAGAGAACTGAGAGCTCTCACGGGAACATTTGAGTGTATTAAGTGTATTTCTAGAGTGGAACGGTAGAGAAATAGCTTGAAGGTGGTTCGATGAACCCTCTGCCAGCTACTTAATTGTTGGATTGTAATCATCCATCGTGGAGGAGTACCTTGAAGCAAAAGATATCAGCCGAATGGAGTGGCCTGCTTGTTCTCCAAACCTAAACCCCTACAAGCACGTCTGGTATCCTCTCGGTTGACGTATCGCTGCACGTCTTCAAACCCCCAGGACACATCAGGAGCTCCGACAGGCACTAGTGCAAGAGTGGGAGGCTATACCCCAACAGCTGCTCAACCACCAAATTCAGAGTATGCCAACCTGTTGTGCGGCCTGTGTACGTGTGCATGGTGATCATATCCCATATTGATGTCGGGCTACATGCTGAGGAAACAGTGGCGTTTTATAGCACATATATTTCGGGACGGTTTTCTCAACTTATCACCAGTACCGTGGACTTACAGATCTGTGTCGTGTGTATTCCCTAAGTGCCTATGCTATTAGCGTCAGTTTTCTGTAGTGCCACGTTGTGTGGCACCACATTCTGCGGTTATCCTTAATTTATGATCATGAGTATATATGAATAAAGTCTCGATAATTGATATCATAGATATATTATTCGACGCTTAAAGATATCGGAATGAAAGGAAGACTGTCAATTTTATTGGCTTGCAAACCAAGATGAATTCGAACAAATTACAGAATGACAACCCTAACCAAGAAATACTTAATTTGATTTCTGAATTTGAGGAAGAGAGAATGGTTCTCTATAGCACAGCATTTGATTACTTAGAGAAATGAGTTACTTCTTTTAATAGATACCTAGTGTTTGATTGGATGCCACTTTCTGAAACCCCGGAGTGTGTGATGATTGAAAACACTATTACTCCATGTGATCAAAAGTATTCGGACACCTCCAAAAACATACGTTTTTCATATTAGGTGCATTGTGCTGCCAGCGACTGCCAGATACTCCATATCAGCGACCTAAGTAGTAATTAGACATCGTGAGAGAATAGAATTTGGCGCTCCGCAGAACTCACGGACTTCGAACGTGATCAGGTGGTTGGATGTCACCTGTGTAATACGTCTGTACGCAAGATTTCCACCCTCCTAAACTTCCCTAGGTCCACTCTTCCTATGTGATAGTGAAGTGGAAACGTGAAGGAACACGTACAGCACAAAAGCGTACAGGCCGACCTCATCTGTTGACTGACAGAGACCACCGACAGTTGAAGAGGTCGTAATGTGTAATAGGCAGACATATATACAGACCATCACACAGAAATTCAAAACTGCATCAGGGTCCACTAAAATAACACGGCAGTTAGGCGGGAGGTGAGAAAACTTGGATTTTATGACTGAGCGGCTGCTCATAAGCCACACATCACGCCGGTAAATGCCAAACGATGCCTCGCTTGGTGTAAGGAGCGTAAACATTGGACGATTGAACAGTGGAGAAACGATGTGTGGAGTTACGAATCTCGGTACACAAAGTGGCGATCCGATGGCAGGGTGTGGATATGGCGAATGCCCGTGAACGTCGTCTGCCAGCGTGTGTAGTGCCAACAGTAAAATTCGAAGGCGGTGGTGTTGTGGTGTGGTCGTGTCTTTCATGGAGGGGACTTACACCCCTTGTTCTTTTGCGTGGCACTACCACAGCACAGGCCTACACTAACGTATTAAGCACCTTCTTGCTTCTCACTGTTGAAGAGCAATTCTGGGATGGCGATTGCATCTTTCAACACGATCGAGCAGCTGTTCATAATGCACGACCTGTGACGGAGTGGTCACACGAAAATAGCATCCCTGTAGTGGACTGGCCTGCACAGAGCCGTGACCTGAATGCTACTGAACACCTTTGGGATGTTTTGGAACGTCGAATTCGTGTCAGGCCTCACCGACCGACATCGATACCTCTCCTCAGTGCAGCACTCCGTGAAGAATGGGCTGCCATTTCCCAAGAAACCTTCCAGCACCTGACTGAACGTAGGTCTACCAGAGTGGAAGCTCTCATCGAGGCTAAGGGTGGGCCAACACCATACTGAATTCCAGCATTACGGATGGAGGGCGCCACGAACTAGTAAGTCATTTTCAGCCAGGTGTCCCGATACTTTTGATCACATAATGTATATACCTGCCTAAAATGGTGTGAAGTTTTCAGGCAACAATTGTTTTCAGAAATATATGTATCTGAAAAGCTTTTTAGAAACTAAGCAGGACCTGCAAGAGTGGAAATCTAAACACTCCCTGGAAACAAGGGGGATTAAATATCTTAAGGAAACCAAAAATCGTGAACGCAAACGCTAACTGCTAAAACTGTGCGAGTATTTGCTTTCCATTCCCGCACACAACGCCACTGTGAAACGAGTACATTCGCTGATCTCGGCACAGTCGACTGATGAATGAAATCGACTGCTGCGAAGGACTGTGGAATCAATCTTACTGTGCCAGTTTAACTACAAGCTGACCTGCATGGAGTTTTATAAATTAGTAGAAGGAAGAAAAGACTTGCTGAAGAAGGTGAAATCTTCCGAAAAATGTTGTGCACCAACTACTTCTGCCGCAACAAGTTCCCCGTACCTGTGTTCTAAATAATAAGTAATTATGTTAAATAAAGTTTTTACTTCTTTTTCATACCCCCATCTCAGTGTCCCCACAAGGTCCCAGTTACATATTGCAACCCTAGTGCTGTCAGTCTTCCGTTTTCTGTTCAGCCGAGTTCTTTGTTCTGTTTGACATTAATAATGCCGAATTGAGCTGTGGCTTTACTTGAAGATTATATTTAGAAAACTGATCATAGTTTTCGCAAAGATGCAGTAACGTGTTTTCAGTAGGTTAAGCTCCGTGGAAGAAGTGATGGCAATAACATTACAACTGATACCTGTAACATAATTTTAAAGAGGGCGTTTACTTACCAGATGACCAAGCCGAATTATTGAAACTTCCACAAACGAAGATCTTAAAGTAGACTACAGTGCCTACATTACTTTAGTAAAGTCACTTGTGTGGTTGTTCCATCCGCCATCGAACAAATAGCATAAAGAAATGACAGTAGGAACGCTCGTGGAAATCATAAATGTACGTTTAACATACTATCTTCACTGTTACTAGAGAAGAAAAAAGTAAAGCTAACAACAGCAACAGAAAAAGGCCGCATCGAGGATGAAATTAAAAAACTTCAGAAAGAACTAGCATTACTCAAGAGGAAAAAATCAGCGTTTAAGGGGCTCCGGGACGCCCTATACTTGCAATGTTAAAATAACGCTTATAAATTACATCTTTCCTCACAAAGTATTTGAGGTAGGAAGTTGAACTTTTTACAGATTATTTATTGGAATATGGGCTACAACTTAACACAGGGATTTTACAAAATTTTAGTTCAGTTATTAAAGATGATTTTTTTCAATTGTAATGAAAATTCACAACATTTTTTTTTTGCAATTTTTTATTTATATATTCAAAAATATACAGTTTTTTGGAAAAAGGCTGTGTTAAATTATGCAGAAGGTACTGTGTAATATTTACTGAAAGTTTGAAACAAATATGTTTGGAAGATCCTTAGAAAACATGTAATTAGTATGACAAAATAAAAGTTTTGGGAGTCGAGCGACAAAGATTGGATTAACTTTTTAGTGCACTCCAAGTCCATAGGATGGATTATCTTCATCCTCTGCAAACTCCTCCTCCAGCTTCCTCTTGTTCCTCCTCCTGTTTACTCTTGCTTGTATTTCTAGACTCTTTACAGCCCTGTCTGCAGCCTGAAGGCATTCCTTGTCTAAAGCAAGCATCGCTCGTTGTTGTGTTCGTAGATTTTGCTACCATTTTCTTCAGTTGCAGTTACTGCAACACTGTTCCAAAAGGTGGTCATGTATGAACACTTATCACATTTCAGTTGTATTTCACTAGCAAGTCCTACGTGCTTTATTATGGAGAGTTCCAGACCAACTTCACTACAATGAATACATCTTACACAGTTTGAAAAAATTCCTTTGAGAACCGACATATCAAATATTTCATTCACATCCGATTCACCCATAAAACATTCATAGTTTTCACTCATTGAACCAAGCTTCTTCTGTGAAGTATTTTCTTTCCCACTTTGATTGCTATGGGCAGGTGTACTTGAGAGGTTAGGTTCACTCACTTGGTTATCGTCTTTATTGTTTACAGTAATAACACATACCTCTGGCTTTCCAACATTTCTCCTTTTCTTAAAAGCCTTCAGAGGATTTCTAATAACTTTACTTTTACTCATTATTATACATCAACAAAACAGAGACTCAAGAAACAGAATTAATTACGAATATTTTCGAGATAACGACAGGGTAAATAAACATGAAACAATCGACAATCACACCAGCGATATATATTGAACCATCACAGGTTAGCCACAACACATACTTTATCTCACATCACTAAAATGTACCCGATGAACACGGACGTTAATAATAACACCATTTGACAGCAGTTTAACAGCGCCACAGTGGGTCACGCCAACGTAGAACACATTTCAAAAAAAATTTAAAAATAGTTGTAGTCTTCGGAATTGAATAAATTATATTTCTATTAAAAGGTAATAGTCTGCAAATTCAGAAAACGCAAAAAAGTAAAAATTGAACTTTTCATGATTTTGAGCCTTTCCGGAGTCCCTTAATAATAGAAAACAGAACAAAAAACAAATTCATCAGGTTGCCTTCCATGGGGTGGGTGCACGCAGCGACTGTGGTTATATTGGGTTAGATAGAGCAGCAATCAGTCGTAGAATTAAGTTGCTTTAATATGACATTTATAGTCACAACGCAGATCAGATTTCGACCTGTGTCAGGTCATTATCAATGCAGTGCGGAATCGTAGCAGTTGTTCGTGCTCAAGTGAATGCTTACACAGTTCAACTGTTCAGTTGAACTGTGTAAGCATTCACTTGAGCATGAACAACTGTTCAGTTGAACTGTGTAAGCATTCACTTGAGCACGAACAACTGCTACAATTCCGCACTGAATGCGTACACAGTTCAACTGTTCAGTTGAACTGTGTAAGCATTCATTTGAGCACGAACAACTGCTACAATTCCGCACTGCATTGATAATGACCTGACACAGGTCGAAATCTGATCTGCATTGTGACTATAAATGTCATATTAAAGCAACTTAATTCTACGACTGATTGCTACTCTATCTAACCCAAAAAACAAATTTCTGGTCCATGCTTTAGGCAGTCAGAGAAAGCAATGGCATGGCCGTCAGTTTACACACAGTGCTACACTATTGACTGACGTACACCGAATTTTACAAAAAATATTTACAGACAAAAAAATGAAATGCAAGAACAGAAGCCTTTGGAGTCGGGAAGATACAAGCAAAACATTGCTTTCACGCTCGTTGCGTAGGAAATCATATTTATGTAAGTAACACGTTATCAGAACTTCTAATTTTACAAAGATGGTACCTAATTATTTTCGGCGTCATACTTTTAATCTCAAGCTTGTGTATAATTACACGCGTGTCAAGTAACTGGCATCATGGAGTTATGTTCTTACATAATATACACATACAAAGATCACTATTGCCGATTGTGACGCACAAAAGGTGTGTCCTAGACTGAAAGCTTTTATGATTGTTGCGTATGCAGTATTATTGAGCTGTGCGGACTCCTTGCGTTTCAACGCACTTGATCCAACGTTGTACAAGCTTCCTGATGCCCTCATAAAAGAAGGTTCTCGGTTGAGCTGCGAGCCAGGAATGCACCGCTTCTTTCACTGCTTCGTCAGAGGCATATCGACGGCCCCTTAATGCCTGTTTGAGTGGACCAAACAAGTGATAGTGAGAAGGGGCAAGATCGGGACTATGTGGAGGATGATCCAGTACCTCAAATCTGAATTTCTGGAGCGTTTCAGCAGTGTGGGTAGCAGTATGCGAACGGGCACTGTCGTGCAACAACACAACACCTTTTGACAGCAATCCTTGGCAGTTGCTTCGAATTGCAGGCTTTAGCCTCGCAGTAAGCATCTCACTCTAACGTACACTGTTTATTGTTGTGCCCCTTTCCCATAATGTTCCAGTAAGGTACTGGACCTTGTGCGTCCCAAAAAACCGTAAGCATCAGTTTTCCTGCGGAGGGTTGGGTCTTGAACTTTTTCTTGCACGGCGAATTTGGATGTTTCCAGTCTATACTTTGCCGTTTACTCTCCAGCTTGTAATGATAGATCCATCTTTCCTCACCACTAATGATCTTGTCTAATAAGTTGTCCCCTTCGTTACCATAGCGATCCAAATGTTCTTTTTGTTCACGTCCAAGTGCGTTTTTTTATGCAACTGTTTGAGTTGTTTTGAGACCCACCCTGCACAAACTTGATGGAACCTAAGTATGTTGTGGATGATTTTGTTGGCAGAACCGCGAGTAATTTGCAGACGATGCGCCACTTCGTCAATAGTTAATCGTCTGTCTAAGAGAATCATTTCACGTGAACGCTCAATGGTTTCTCATTTGTAACACTTGTGCGACCATTCCAGATTTTTTCAATCCATTCGTAGACACTCCGTTGTGGCAAAACACTGTTCCCGTACTGTACCGAAAGTCTTCGATGAATTTCGGCCCCTGATACGCCTTCCGGCCACAAAAAACGGATCACTGAACGTTGCTCTTCTTTGGTGCAAATAGTCAGCAGAGCAGCCATGATTAACAGTACGGGAGCGATAACGAAACTAACCTAGCAGCTTGAAAATTGCTAAGATATAATAAGAAATAAACAAAGCATGTCTCACTAACGTAAAACGACAGTACTGCCAAAATAAACAAGAATATAACTAAATTACAGATAATAATTGACTTACCCTCGTAATTGTGATAGGAAAATTGCGTCGATACATTAAAATGTATTTTAATTTTAAACCACATTTTGACTGCCGTCTCTTCTCTGACGTCAGGCTTGACTATTCTGATGCTGCAAAGTGAACTTGATAACGTTCATTAACAGGAAACATATGAATGTACTCAGCGCGGAACAACTCATCTGCTGCTGATGGAATCATACTGTGCTTGCGAATAATGACGAACCCTCCATGCTCTCTTCCATGTTCAACAGCCAATCACTTTGTTATGTTGATCCACGTAGTCGAATCTGAAGGGGAGAGCCTTATGTTTGGAACACATTGCCGACTTTCGCATTTAGCCAGCCCTGTAACAGAAGTTTATTATATCTTTTTATTTCACACTGAAACGATAGCATTCACTTTATATGTTCTGCAGCCTTTTTCCAAAATTACTCTGTAAAAGTAAGGTTTCCAAATGTGAAAAGGTATTGCAAGGTACAACATGATCATGTACGTATCTTGAAAGGTGGCTACACTGAGTCACAGCGCCAGAGATTGTGCCAAAGAGTATTATTCCGCCGCCTCCACTGGCGCAGTAGTTGTTCAGAGAATGTCGAGGGCAGTTGTAGTTCAGAGGTTGCCGTGGACAGTGCTTGTTGAGAGGATGTCGAGAGCAGTACTAGTTGAGAGCATGCCTTGTGCAGTTGTTATTCTGCGGGGCGAGAGAGTAGATGCTGTTCGGTTGGTGTAATGTATATATGGAAGATGTTGCAATGATCAGAGTGTATTTTTCGTCAATATATATGGAGGTAACAAATTTTTTTTTATTTCATATTTCCTAAATAACAATGCCTCTTGGTCACAGGTTCAGTCAACAAAACATCTGGCTCGTGTTCATGTATTAGACTTGTAATTCTGGTTCCTATGTGCAATTATAGTATTTCTGGTTTTTCAATTAGTTCCTTGTAAATGGTGTTTAAAATTTCTTGTCGTATTGAGGAAGAACCGTGCCAGATACATGTACGTTGAATCACACTACCACACACAGAACAGTTACACTTGTGCCTTGTTGTTTCGTAGCTTTTATAGTTGCAGGGGACTTAATTAATGAGTTGTGTTAACGGAAATTTCCTTTCATTCTTTATTGTTATTTTATGCAGTCAGATTGCGTACTAATACTAGTCAGGTTCAAGTGATTCAAATGGCTCTGAGCACTATGGGACTTAACTGCTGAGGTCATCAGTCCCCTAGAACTTAGAACTAATTAAACCTAACTAACCTAAGGACATCACACACATCCATGCCCGAGGCAGGATTCGAACCTGCGACCGTAGCGGTCGCGCGGTTCCGGACTGAAGCGCCTAGAACCGCTCGCCCACTACGGCCGGCTTACTAGTCAGGGCCAACCGGTTACGAGACTTCTTAACCGGACACACAGCTACTAAAATTATTTTTATTGTATTTTAATTAAGCCCCCATGCAACCTAGGAACAAATATTCTGTTCAAATGAAAGTGTTCCCATCGAGAAAATCTTGTTAACACTGTATTTAATAGTCATCATCATCATCTTGGACAGTTTCCAGCCACTGGCTGGGTCTGTCGGGAACACAAGCCTCTCCATCGTGTTCTGTCTTTCCACCATTCCCCCTCTTCCACCTTCGTCCAGTTCTCTCCTCTTCTCGTCACACATTGCTTCACTCCCTTCACCCATCTATCTCTTGGTCTTCCTCTGGGCCTCTTCCCCTCCAGTTGCAGATCAAACATCCTCTTTGGAATTCTTCCCTCATCCATTCTCTTCATGTGTCCATACCACTGCAGTCTTGATTTTTCTATCCTGTCCTGTACTGGTTCCTCCTTTAGACTTTCCCTCACATACACATTTCGCAATCTGTCTCGTCTTGTTACACTCAACCTGCTCCTCTGGAACTTCATTTCACTAGCCTGTATTCTACTTTTGTCGCTTTTGTGCATTACCCACGTCTCACTTCCGTATGCCAATATGGGGACAAAGTAGGTTCGGTATATAATTCCCTTGGATTTCTGTGGCACCTCCTTGCTCCAAATAAGCCCCCTAATGCATTTGTATAACTGCCCTGCTTTTCTGCACCTTTCATTTATTTCCATTGCGTTTCCCCCCTTACTTTCAATCATGCTTCCCAGGTACTTGAAGTTCTCTACCACTTGTAGTTTTTCCCCTCCACAAGTTATATCCACATTTGGCCTATTCTTCTTCCTTGTTGTGACAATTATTTCACTTTTCTTTGCAGAGAAATGCATTCCATATTGTGCTGCCGTTGCCTCCCATACATCTAACTGCACTTGCACCTCCTTCTCGCAATTTCCCCATAACATCAGGTCATCGGCAAAAAGCACTGCTTTCATTTTATGATCTCCAGTTGCATCTGATACTTGCTGCAGGATTTCATCCATAACAATAATAAACAATAAAGGCGAAAGTGCACTTCCCTGTCGCAGCCCATTTTCCAGCTTGAACCATACAGTACGTTCCCTCCCCACTTTCACACAACTCTCACTTCCCTCATACATTTTTCTGACCTTTCGCGTTAACTCTTCATCTATCCCTTTTGCGTTCAGCACATCCCAGAGCTTGTCCCTACAGATACTGTCATACGCCTTCTCAATATCTAAAAAGGCCATGATTAAGTCCTTCCCGTACTCATAGTGCCTTTTCTGCAGTTGCCTTACCGCAAATATGAGGTCCGCTGTTGATCTTCCCGGTCTGAAACCATACTGCTCCTCTTGCAGTCTACTTTCAATACTGCTTCTTATTCTCTTCTCCAGGATCTTTTCATAGATTTTCCCACAGTGGCATAGCAGGGTGATTCCTCTGTAGTTCTCACATCTCCTTTTATCCCCTTTCTTGAAGATCGGGACTATAATTCCTTTCTTCCAATCCTCAGGAATTCTGTTCTCCTTCCACACCACCCTCAGCACTCTGTATAGCCACTGGGTTCCTACTTCTCCTGCTGCTCGTATCATATCCACTGTTAGTTCGTCCCAACCTGGTGCCTTGCCCCCTTTCATCCTCTTTATGGCTTCTTCCACTTCATTCCAAGTTAGATCATCAATTTCCCCACCATTATAATCGTCTGCTGCCTTAGGCTCTCCATCGCTGTTAGTTACCCGCTTGGCGGCATTCAACAGATCTTCAAAGTACTCCTTCCAAATCTTTTTGAGCTCATGCATTTCCTCCACAACTCTTCCATTATTATCCATGATCCTCAGGCACTCGCTTCTGTCGTTCCTCTTATTTCTTACCATGGTGTAAAGAACTTTTTTGTTCCCTTCACTGTCCTCTTCTAACATTCTTGTCCATTTTTCCATCCACTTCTTCTTCTCCGCCCTTACTATGGTCTGTGCCGCTTTCTTGCTTTAATAGTCTACACGTTAAATAATACTGTACTACACACCAACAATCAGTAAGTGCAATCAAATTAAGAAGTAGTACAGGGTGGTTATAATTAAACATACGCTATTTGGGCCTGTGTGGACCGAAAACTATTTACTGTACGGGTACCTGACGTTACATGAATGATGCTCAGACTGTGTATTGCAGGACGTACGATGTTAGCACTGTTAGTGTCATGACTTGCCATTAGGCGCCAGTACTGGTACGGTGATGTAAGGTTGAAACAAAGCATCAGTGTGCATCAGAGACGCAGACTGGGTCTGGACAAGGTGAGCAAGGCTTTACTGGTGTAAGCTAAACTCCGCCCGAAGAGGCCTTGAAGGCCCTACGGCACCGACCGGCCACCTTGTCACCCTCAGTCCACAGGCGTCACCGGATGCAGATATGGAGTGGCATGTGTTCTGTGCACCGCTCTCCCTGCCATTGTCAGTTTTCGTGACCAGAGCCGCTTCTTCCCAATGAAGCAACTCCTCAATTGGCCTCAGAAGGGCTGAGTGTAGCCCGCTCGGCAGACCAGATGGTCACCCGTCCAAATGCTAGCCAAGCTCGACAGTGCGCTTAACTTCGGTGGTCTGACGGGAACCGGTGTTACCACTGTGGCAAGGTCATTGGCTCTACCGGTATAGCTGTTTTATCAGAACAATAGCAGAGATAGCACAGGACTTGGAAGAACAGTTGAACGGAATGGGCAGTGTCTTGAAAGGAGGATATAAGATGAACATCAACAAAAGCAAAACGAGGGTAATGGAATGTAGTCGAGTTAACTCCGGTGATGCTGAGGGAATTAGATTAGGGAATGAGATACTTAAAGTAGTAAAAGAGTTTTGCTTTTTGGGGAGCAAAATAACTGATGATGGTCGAAGTAGAGAGGATATAAAATGTAGACCGGCAATGGCAAGGAAAGCGTTTCTGAAGAAGAGAAATTTGTTAACATCGCGTATAGTTTTAAGTGTCAGGAAGTCGTTTCTGAGAGTATTTGTATGGAGTGTAGCCATGTACGGAAGTGAAACATGCACGATAAATAGTTCGGACAAGAAGAGAATAGAAGCTTTCGAAATGGTGTGCTACAGAAGAATGCTGAAGATTAGACGGGTAGATCACATAACTAATGAGGAGGTATTGAATAGAATTGGGGAGAAGAGAAGTTTGTGGCACAACTTCACTAGAAGAAGGGATCGGTTGGTAGGACATGTTCTGAGGCATCAAGGGATCACCAATTTAGAATTGGAGGGCAGCGTGGCGGGTAAAAACCGTAGAGGGAGACCAAGAGATGAATGCGCTAAGCAGATTCAGAAGGATGCAGTAGGTACTAAATAATAATAATGGCGTGTGACGAGGGCCTCCCGTCGGGTAGACCGTACGCCTGGTGCAAGTCTTTCGATTTGACGCTACTTCGGCGACTTGCACGTCGATGGGGTGAAATGATGATGATTAGGACAGCACAACACCCAGTCCCTGAGCGGAGAAAATCTCCGACCTAGCCGGGAATCGAACCCAGGCCCTTAGGATTGACAGTCCGTCGCGCTGACCACTCAGCTACCGGGGGCGGACTGCAGTAGGTACTGGGAGATGAAGAGGCTTGCACAGGATAGAGTAGCATGGAGAGCTGCAACAAATCAATCTCAGGACTGAAGACCACAACAACAACAACAACAACAACAGTTTTGCTGCTCTTAGCGAGTAACCAGTGCTTCAAAGGAGTAGGGGGAGATCCTCTTTCCGCACCAGGATTGAAGATCATGATTCGGAAGTCCGGCGATTTGAGAATTACCGGCGGGAGTGGCCGAGCGGTTCTAGGCGCTTCAGTCTGGAACCGCGCGACCGCTACGGTCGCAAGTTCGAATCCTGCCTCGGGCATGGCTGTGTGTGATGTCCTTAGGTTAGTTAGGTTTAAGTAGTTCTATGTCTAGGGGACTGATGACCTCAGATGTGCAGTCCCATAGTGCTCAGAGCCATTTGAACCATTTGAGAATTACTTCTGGGGTGGCCGGCGGCCAATTGTGCCACAAATTCTTCAAGAAGTTACTGTTTTCATGGCTTAGAATGTTGGACGCAATGTGCCATCTTCAAGAAGTACACGAGCTGTGTCAGGACAGCTGAACATTCCATGGACTGCAGTTCAAAAAGTGCTGCGAGCTATTGTGAAATGTTATGTCTAGTACGTTTGTGAAGAGGAACGTAAACATGGCACGCAGTTAACACATGTTACCCCGTCAAATGGAAATTAAAATGCGTTTCTTCAATGTTTTATTCGTTATTTCTCTTCCGCACTTAGCTACAAAGTACACTCCTGGAAATGGAAAAAAGAACACATTGACACCGGCGTGTCAGACCCACCATACTTGCTCCGGACACTGCGAGAGGGCTGTACAAGCAATGATCACACGCACGGCACAGCGGACACACCAGGAACCGCGGTGTTGGCCGTCGAATGGCGCTAGCTGCGCAGCATTTGTGCACCGCATCCGTCAGTGTCAGCCAGTTTGCCGTGGCATACGGAGCTCCATCGCAGTCTTTAACACTGGTAGCATGCCGCGACAGCGTGGACGTGAACCGTATGTGCAGTTGACGGACTTTGAGCGAGGGCGTATAGTGGGCATGCGGGAGGCCGGGTGGACGTACCGCCGAATTGCTCAACACGTGGGGCGTGAGGTCTCCACAGTGCCCGTCGACCTGGGACCGGACCGCAGCGACGCACGGATGCACGCCAAGACCGTAGGATCCTACGCAGTGCCGTAGGGGACAGCACCGCCACTTCCCAGCAAATTAGGAACACTGTTGCTCCTGGGGTATCGGCGAGGACCATTCGCAACCGTCTCCATGAAGCTGGGCTACGGTCCCGCACACCATTAGGCCGTCTTCCGCTCACGCCCCAACATCGTGTAGCCCGCCTCCAGTGGTGTCGCGACAGGCGTGAATGGAGGGACGAATGGAGACGTGTCGTCTTCAGCGATGAGAGTCGCTTCTGCCTTGGTGCCAATGATGGTCGTATGCGTGTTTGGCGCCGTGCAGATGAGCGCCACAATCAGGACTGCATACGACCGAGGCACACAGGGCCAACACCCGGCATCATGGTGTGGGGAGCGATCTCCTACACTGGCCGTACACCACTGGTGATCGTCGAGGGGACACTGAATAGTGCACGGTACATTCAAACCGTCATCGAACCCATCGTTCTACCATTCCTAGACCGGCAAGGGAACTTGCTGTTCCAACAGGACAATGCACGTCCGCATGTATCCCGTGCCACCCAACGTGCTCTAGAAGGTGTAAGTCAACTACCCTGGCCAGCAAGATCTCCGGATCTGTCCCCCATTGAGCATGTTTGGGACTGGATGAAGCGTCGTCTCACGCGGTCTGCACGTCCAGCACGAACGCTGGTCCAACTGAGGCGCCAGGTGGAAATGGCATGGCAAGCCGTTCCACAGGACTACATCCAGCATCTCTACGATCGTCTCCACGGGAGAATAACAGCCTGCATTGCTGCGAAAGGTGGATATACACTGTACTAGTGCCGACATTGTGCATGCTCTGTTGCCTCGGATATGTCCGAAAGAACAGATACCATCTTTATATATATATATAACTAATTTTTAAAATATATCGAGTTTTAGCCACCATAACATCCCTCTATATGAAGAATAAACGATATTCTTCAAATAGCTTTTCCTGTGTTGTGCCAGTTCTTGCACATTTAGAATTCGTAATTTTTACAAACGCTGCACAAAACACAACCTGATGTTCCACAAAAAACGAAAACAGTAGAAAACGCTGGAAACTGGTTCCTAGTGCGCATTCCTTCAAGGGCTTCTAAAACCAGATCGAACCACAGTCATATGTTGCTAGGTACACTGTCTTCTCCTCCCTTTTCACAGCTCGGAGGAACACGCGCGACAGGAATGCAGCTGCTAACCGATAACATGCTCAAGACACAATAGTACGTGCCTTTCTAACGATACTTCCGGGAATGGAAATGGAAATGACGTGTGGCTAGGACCGCCCGTCGGGTAGACCGTTCGCCTGGTGCAAGTCTTTTGAGTTGACGCCATTTCGCGCGACTTGCGTGTCGATGGGCATGAAATGATGATGATTAGGACAACACAACATCCAGTCCCTGAGCGGAGAAAATCTCCGACCCATCCGGGAATTGGACCCAGGCCGTTAGGTATGACATTCCGTCGCGCTGACCACTCAGCTACAAGGGGCAGACACTTTCTGGAGTACAAATGTGTCAATGTTGTAACTGTGACTAATTTTTACGGCTTAGTGTGATGTAAATGTATGAGTTCGTGTCATCTCTTCACTGCACTGATACCTCCAAAATAAAGTCGCCGTTTGAATACAGATAGAATCAATAGTTCCTGCATAAGTAATTTGCTATTACTGGTACGATGTATGCAACTTCTGAATTGTATGATGTTTCCATCGTGGTAAACTTTTTATTTTCTACATCTACATCTACATTTATACTCCGCAAACCACCCAACAGTGTGTGGCGAAGGGCACTTTATGTGCCACTGTCATTAGCTCCCTTTCCTGTTCCAGTCGCGTATGGTTCGCGGGAAGAATGACTGCCGGGAAGCCTCCGTGTGCGCTCGAATCTCTCTAATTTTACATTCGTGATCTCCTCGGGAGCTATAAGTAGGGGGAAGCAATATATTCGATACCTCATCCAGAAGCGCACCCTCTCGAAACCTGGACAGCAAGCTACACCGCGATGTAGAGCGCCTCTCTTGCAGAGTCTGCCACTTGAGTTTGCTAAACATCTCCGTAACGCTATCACGCTTACCACATAACCCTGTGACGAAACGCGCCGTTCTTCTGTGGATCTTCTGTATCCCCTCTGTCAACGCGACCTGGTACGGATCCCACACTGATGAGCAATACTCAAGTATAGGTCGAACGAGTGTTTTGTAAGCCACCTCCTTTGTTGATGGACCACATTTTCTAAGGACTCTCCCAATGAATCTCAACCTGGCACCCGCCTTACCAACAATTAATTTTATATGGTCATTCCACTTCAAATCGTTCCGTGCGCATACTTCCAGATATTTTACAGAAGTTTCTGCTACCAGTGTTTGTTCCGCTAACATATCATCAATAAAGGATCCTTCTTTCTATGTATCCGCAATACATTACATTTGTATATATTAAGGGTCAGTTGCCACTGCTTACACCAAATGCCTATCCGCTGCAGATCTTCCTGCATTTCGCTGCAATTTTTTATTGCTGCAACTTCTCTGTATACTACAGCATCATCCGCGAAAAGCCGCA
Organism: Schistocerca americana; assembly: GCF_021461395.2. NCBI lineage: Eukaryota > Metazoa > Arthropoda > Insecta > Orthoptera > Acrididae > Schistocerca > Schistocerca americana. The sequence goes on along the minus strand of NC_060125.1, from coordinate 236,998,738 downwards.
TGGAACTTCCGACACTATCTACTAGGTCATTTATATATATTGTGAAAAGCAATGGTCCCATAACACTCCCCTGTGACACGCCAGAGGTTACTTTAACGTCTGTAGACGTCTCTCCATTGAGAACAACACGCTGTGTTCTGTTTGCTAAAAACTGTTCAATCCAGCTGCACAGCTAGTCTGATATTCCGTAGGCTCTTACTTTGTTTATCAGGCGACAGTGCGGAACTGTATTGAACGCCTTCCGGAAGTCAAGGAAAATGGCATCTACCTGGGAGCCTGTATCTAATATTTTCTGGGTGTCATGAACAAACAAAGCGAGTTTTATTATGGAACGTTTTTCTCCTACTTTTCTTGCTCGCAAGATGTGCTTGCTGTCTGCATGCACGTTTGAGTAGATCTTACTTCTTTCTCGCTAGTACTGTAAATAAAAAAGTAAAAGAAATTGGGAGACTATAAGTGGCGAATGGTGTAGCACAAGAAGGCTGACAAGGACAATATTTGTGTGATGGGCTACAAAGCCGACGTTGGACAGCAGCTGGACGGAAGGGCACGAGGGGCGGGACTGCTCCCTGCTTCCCGCTTCGCCCCTCGCAGTCATTCTTCTCAGCTGCCTACTTTACAGAGCTGCTACCTGTATTCAACCTGCATGCAGTTCCGAGACTAAAAAGAAGCCTAACTGTTCCCACCAAGAACCCTGGAGTGGCTATAATCGCATATCGTTAGCAGACGCCCTCTGCACCTTTACTTCTACCCTTGGGAGATGTTAGTGTTGAACGGAGTTTGCCTCTAGTGTCTTTGTTCTCTAGCCAAAGCATTTGATTGTGTGAACCATGACATTATGTTAGAGAAATTACAATTCTATGGTATAAATGGAACAGCATATGAATGGTTTAAGCCATATCTACAGAACAGAAAGCAAGGGGGGAAATTACATTAGGTGTTCCACAAGGTTCGATCATGGGCCCCCTCCTGTTCTTGAAACATGTGAATGACATCCCTCCTTACGTGAAACAAGATGGTGAACTGACACTGTTTGCTGATGATACAAGCATAATTATTAATCCAGTAAAAGAAAGTCCGATATAAAATGATACAAATAAGGTCTTTGTAAAAGTTATTAATCGGTTTTCTTCGAATGGACTTGCTCTGAACTTTGAAAAAAACACAGTACATCCAATTTTCTGTTGCAAAAAGTACAATTCCTTCAATAAACATGACACATCAAAAAAGTCAGTAGCCAGGGTAGAGCATACTAAATTTTTGGGTGTACATATAGATGAGAATCTTAATTGGAAAATTCATATTTTGAATCTCCTAAAGCGACTAGGTTCAGCAAATCAGAATAATTGCCAATTTTGAAGATGTAGAAATTAGTAAGCTAATATACTTTGCATACTTCCACTCTCTGATGTCATACGGAATAATATTCTGGGGCAACTCAACACTTAGGCAAAAGGTATTCACTGCTCAAAAGAAAGTAGTTAGAATAATGTGTGGGGTTCATAGTCGCACATCTTGTAGCCGTCTGTTTAAAAGATTAGGAATTCTTACAACTGCCTCACAGTACATTTACTCAGTAATGAAATTTTTTCTCAACAACATGGACCAGTTTAAAATCCACATCGGTATTCATGATTACAACACCAGAAAAAAGAAAGACCTACACTTTCCTTTACTTCAACTATCTTGGCATAGAAAGGGGTAAAATATGGTGCAATAAAACGTTTTGATAAATTACCAGATGAAATAAAATATCTAACAGACAGCAGTAATAGTTTCAAAACAAATTGAAATCATACCTCCTTGATAACTCCTTCTATACCATAGTTTGAGAGGCACCCACATGTCTTGCTCATACTGTTGCATCAAGCAGTCAGGCCTGCAAGATGAGTGGTCTGCCAAGGGAGTGGATTCATTCTTATTTATCGAGTAACATGAACTCTCGTACTCACAATTTAGTTACAAATTATCCTCCTGTATGAATAATACGCAACAGATACACGCTTCTGACTATCAGTAATTTACAGAACTCTGACTGTACACTACGCACTGGCAATACCACATTTTCTTTTTGTCTTTTATTTAACGGCTTTTGTCAACACGTGGCCACCGCACTGAATATGAATGGGGCACACATTATGAATTCGGGACATTATGACAACATACAATTCGAAGGAAAAGTCCACCAATCTTTTTCTTTTCACTATCTTATTTATTCCGATAAATTCTCTAACCTAAACACACAAATTCTATAACCTACAACAATAACACATGAGAAATTCCGCCCAGTGGTCATGGCTTTACATTGGTGAATCTCTATATTATGGTCTCGTAATTATTTAACGCTACAGTGCACTTTCTGGATAGGATGGTGGGTCTTTTATTATATCTCACACTTCGACTCTCACCATCATCATCACGAAACTTTCCTCCAGATCGAGCGATACAGAAGGAACAAGCATAACCCACTAATCTTTTGAAACTACCTTGCTACTCTCCCATGCAAACCACACATACCCAAATTACATGACATACATCACACTGCAATAAGAAATATAAAACACTAAATAGTCACAACACTATCACTTTCAGCTTTCCCACTTCAATTAATATTTATCCCAGTTTCACACGACACTGCCCCACTTCGTAATTCTACTTTCCTACTATGAACTCTGGAGATATATGCACGTCTTCCTGTGCAATGCAAGCCAAGTGGCGTTGCTGGACAGACGGCCAACTCACCTCGCTTCTCTCTCAGAGTTTGAATCTAGCGTCACACGGAATCATATCACGCAAAGTAATATTAAGAACATATTCATCACACACGCGAGTCCTCAACTGATACCATGGACGAGTACTTCTCTTTATCTTTTGTCTCATACACAGTTTGAGACTCACACAGTACTCACCACGTGGAAGTACTCGTCTCTAATTTCAAGTCCTGCACACGCCATTTCTTAAATATTTCAACTTATGGTACACACGCTAGTAATTCAGCTTAACTTAAGCACACAGAAGTATTTCAACTTATGCTACACGTGGTTTCATTGTGACCGTTGGTCACTTCTGAAGATTACTACAATCCCACTAATATTACCTGCCTGACATTTAATTCTCCCCACAAAAGTTCCTTAAATAGACAAATTATTATTTCAAACTACTCTTAAATATTCCACATGCATACCATGTCTCCACTCTTTCGTCATTACAGAGCACAACTAAAACAGGTCTTAACAGCACAAGATCCAGCGGGAGAGTGCTGAAACATGGCCGTTCTGTAGGTCATCTCGGACCTCTGTCGAGGTGGGGGGAAGACCATGCTACCGTATTGGTCAGCCACATTTCTGGCGCTCAAAGCTCAGGTAAATTTCATCTCTTTGGTCCCACCAAAGGTGGCCAAAGGATCGACTCAAAGATGATCATATATTCATATTCACTATCTGCGGTTAGCAGACGACTATACATTCATTCATTTCACAGATCTCACCAAACTGGATCTAGGGATTTATTTTGTGGGAGTGAACATGTGATCAATTAAATAAATAAATTGTCATTCTTTCCCACACTGGTATCCAGCTTCGCTGTATTAATTGAAATTGAGTTATTTTACAAAAAAAAAGTGTTGTTCTGACAAAAATAATGAAGTATGTTGTACCTATTTTCAATGTCGGGCGGTACTGTACCCATTCACCACCGGCTACCCATGCAGAAAAAATGTCACGGTACTATCCTTGCAATGCGAGGGTAGTTCCGAACATTTTTTTAAGAAAACTGTATTAGAACAAACGTAGCAAGTCATCAAAATAACCAGGAGGAGACCTTAGCCCCTGGTGACCTCAAATTGACAACCAAATGTTGTTACTTTACCAAATTATTGACACAGTTGTTGCATTATTGTACTCTCCACAATCCGGAGTAACGTACACATACAAATTTACAACAGTCCACATGACAAATAAAACATTACATCATACAAATAAAAAATAATGTTGAGGTAAAAATTTGCTTAGTTACTGGGAGCTTCGTTATTTTTAGGAGTAATCCAAACTTCAATAATTCTAAAACAAATAAAAAAAATACTAAATGTACTCATGAAATTTTAAATAGCTCACCGTTCAAACACAGAACAAGTAATCTGACATTCATAAATTGCGTTGTAATAATCTTTACACGGCAATGTCTAAATACAAAACAAAATCAACAAAAGAAGAAAATTTCGTACACTAGTTACACGTAGAAGTCAGGCTCCATATCAATACCCGCAATAAATAGTTAGCAATAAGTGCTTGAATCCACCAGTAGCTCTCGTATCTTACTCTACTACTCATTTCTTTGTTGTTGCACATTTGGACGACAAGAACTTGCATTTTGACTAGCCTTCGTTACACTTTAATGTGAAATATCACCACTGTGATAATGCAAATAAGTGGCTTCAGTCAACACACCAACAAGATTATTACTGTCCACGACATCAAAATACATCAGTTAATTCCGATATTTTGTTGTGCAATGCAAACTCTTGTCCCCTGTGACAACCTTACTGACCAATGCAACAAGAGCCGCTACGTTAGTATTACGCCACTGGCTAATAATTAAAGCATCATTGTACCAAAAATTCTAATAAACCTGCTACGTGAACTTGATAACCCAGAATAAACAAACAAAAAAAACACTAACTATTCTATACACAAATGTTAATGAAATACAATTACACTTGCTGTCCCTTCAGGAATGAAACATATAAAAAAATTTACACAATTACAAGTACAAATACATTATTCCCTATCTTGTGAGTCACGCGGAATCATTTCATTCTGTGATTTTCTTGGGGTCTAAAAGTTGCTGACAGGTTCCCTGGAAACACTGTCTCGGTGTCAAAGCTCTCCCATGGTTACCCGGACGAAAGTCTTTAAGTCACTCAAATCGGCATTTTGAACACGCACTGAACAGTAAACTGTATCTCACATTAAACACAAATGTCATAGTCACTCTCAGCGTACCATCCACACGAATCTGGTCATCCAGAAATGGCCCTACAACTACTATTACCCACGGTTCTGTCCTTTCAGTTCATGGTGTAATTAAAAGTCGTAAGCCGGCCGAAGTGGCCGTGCGGTTAAAAGGCGCTGCAGTCTGGCACCGCAAGACCGCTACGGTCGCAGGTTCGAATCCTGCCTCGGGCATGGGTGTTTGTGATGTCCTTAGGTTAGTTAGGTTTAACTAGTTCTAAGTTCTAGGGGACTAATGACCTCAGGAGTTGAGTCCCATAGTGCTCAGAGCCATTTGAACCATAAAAGTCGTAAGTTCCAACAAACAGCACTTATTCCCGCACCAATTAAAGAAATGTCTCCTACTACAAATGCAAATGTCAATGTCCCACTTTAGTCTCTTGCGTTCATACAATAATTAGTCACCAAACGACAACTGTCCTCTTTAAGGATACCAAGCGTCCCACATGCAATTCACAAAGCACACTTAACAAGTCACTGCCAAAAGTTTATGGATCCCACTGTTCAGTGTTCAAGACAAAACAAAACGATCGTCCTGTCTGCTAAAGACAAAATCTTTTCCACCACTCACAACGTGGAAACACCAGTCCTTCACTTTCCACCTTATGGAGACACACGAGCAGTCATCTTGTTTCACGGCTCCACAGTCCAATACTAGTTAATAGTAGCTGGTAAAAAATGGCCGCCGGACTCTGCCGCGCGTCGTTCATTCTGCCATCGCTCCGCCGTTGAGCAGAAGAAACCACCCGCTGTTGCCTCCGCGGGATACTTTCCCCAGTCTTAAGGGTGGCGGAACTTATGAATGGCCAGTGGTACGTGCGTGTCGCCCCAGGCTGTTGACCTGCTGTAGCGGGCGCGTGGAGTGTAGCCCGACCGGCAGTGGAGTGGGGAGCGCACCGGCTCTGTTGCCGACGTCTGCTTGGCTTATGTGGTACAGGCGCGTTCGGTGTAGCCCTCAGCGCTACGACACCCAATCAGTCAGACCCTTCCGTGCATCTCGCAACATTACAGACAAAATGATATTCTTACAGTATTTAAATACTCATTGATTACCTTTATGATCTATTAGATACATTGGTAATAAAAGAATCTTTGTTCTAAAAAAAACATAAAATCATACCCCCTAGTTTTCTACACATACAACATCAACATTTATCCCTTTTCTATATACAGCCCACACTTGTGCTATTGATTGTACCTGTCGTCCCTCATACAAAACATTAAAGTGTAAATAAAAAAAAAAGGAATAAGAAGCAATCTACACAGTTCATAATTACAATATCAAATAGTAAACTACTCTAACATCCTATCACAGTGAAAATATTAGAAACTGTTTATTCTAAAACTACAATATACAGTGAACGTTTTTGCTTGTGACAGACTGAAATTAATACCCCTTGAAAGTGTTCTAACAAAAAAATGAGAAATAATCTACACAGCTCACTATTACCTACCACATGTTATTAAATAGTAAACTACTTTCACATCCTAACACAATAAACATTTTAGAAGCTGGTGACTCTAAATCTACAACATACAATGCACCTTTGTGCTTGTGACAGACTGAAATTAGTATCTCTTTATACATTTTACATTTTATTATGTATAACAACCTTTCTAGGACATGTATGTACCACCCACATGATGCCAGATCCTGACCTGCCATCGAGGTTCATCCAAATCAAACAATAACACAATAGCGTTTTAGCTATGGATCGGTAGTATCTCCTTTACAGGAGTGTGCGTATTGATCACACTACTCTACGACTCTCACTCACCAGACATCACTTTTTCCTTCTCATTCAATCCATTAATACACTAACAGAATAGGTCTAGAAGTCAGCTAACCTTAACACCACCACACTCACGACAACATACCATACCTTTGCTCCCTTATACTCATAACACCACCACACTCACGACAACATACCATACCTTTGCTCCCTTATACTCAACCACATAACACATGAAGCTGTTTCGGAGATAGCATTCCAGTCTCCGAATTCGTCCTTTCACTCTGGCACCTCTCTCCATCGGCTTACCTCTGCATTCACTTTACCAATTATTCCTCCTGCTAAATATCACTTTAGAATTGCGACATTTCATCTAAGAACAAAAAATACACGAATTATTTATCCTGCAAAATAACTGGACGCATTCTTGGTACCGTTTTGATTAGTTATACTGGTACCAGGCTTCAACAACAACAACAACAAAAATTATTTTTTTTCACATAGCAACTATTATGGTAAGAATTAGATTTACACTTATATTACATCTTACGTCAGTATTCCACAACGTTCACCATCTGACTCATACTCCCTTTATGTCCTTTCACATTGTGCAGTTGTCCTCATCTCTTCATTCGTATTTCGGCTCTCCGTCTGTCCATTGCTCCATCATTTCCTGGTCTTCCTTCGCCATTCGCATCTATCTCGATTGCAGCATACACCTGCCTCTCTGTAACATACATCTAAGACATCTCCACATTATTCAATTCTACTCACCTTTATTTACCACTGTTTCATCACGTCGAATCTCTCTTTATTAATCACACTGCTTCACGTCACTTCTCTCCTTAAATATCACCTTTATCCACTACTATTTATCACGTCGCTTCTCTATCTACCATCTTTATCCACTCATTAATCATCACGTCGTTTCTGCTTGATCCTTATTCATATGACAAAAAATACGTACATACACCACTCTATCGACTCCTGTTCATGACTCATTCGACCAGTCTATTCTATCATAAATACACTGACTATCTACCATAAATTGCCTACTTTCGATCTATCCTTAACTTTTCCATAACTTGATGTTAGAAATGTGATGAAGCCCACGAGATTGTTTTCCCTTGATCGTCTCAATCAGTACAGCATTTTCCTGGACAATTCGCCTCACTCTGAATGGTCCACTATACACAGTAAAGAATTTGCTAGTTAGGAATCTAAGCTTACATGAAAATTAAATGTGTGCAGAGAATATACAAGCTGGGAGAGATGGGACAGCCCAAGTGTTAGAAACTTTGGTGCTAGTGGCCTCTTTCACTAACACCAGATTCCGAACAACCATACGCAGCACTTCATTGTAACTGTCACCACGACTATGACATACTAAGATCAGATGGCATCTAATTTAAAAACTTCGATCACATTACTGATGTTACCTGTAACAGCAGTACAAACGTACCCTATTCCATACAGATCACAATGTTTACTTTTTACATTATGTGTTAAGTACCTGCAATAGTCAAATCGCACTAATTAAACTGGACTCATTGGTGTTAACCTAACATTTTTAGCAACTAGTTTTTGAGGAAACAGTCCTTTTACTTTAGTGTTCATGATAAAATTTGCAAATTTTGCTCTGAGGAAACAGTCCTTTTACCTTAGTGTTCGAAATAAAAATTTGCAAATTTTGCTCTGAGAGTCCAGCCTAACAGATGCCATTACTGGTGTTTTGTTCTCTGATCAGAAGTATGGTATTTGCATTCCTACATATCAGTAGAGTATGTCTGTTACATAGACAATTTTCAGTGCCAGCGGCATGTGTTTTAAGGCAAGATGCTAAGGGCTGATATGTTGGATTAGTTTCTCCTATTCTTCAATCCATTATGATAAGAATGAAATGCCAGGATTCCATGCTCTCCTGTCATTCTGATAGTTTCTGCCGTTCCTATCCTCGACTCTGTCTGACCTATGAGTCGTGGCTCCGTTTACCATGTTGCTCTCATTACCAAGTTCCTGTAACAAGTGCTGGAATGACGAAGAATCGTCAAAGCCTCTGCCTGCTATCACTATATCTCTGCACAATTTCACTGGCAACTTCGTTATACAGATCCTAATGAGCTCCCCAGGTTCGTATGGCACATCCAAATATCTATTTCGTCTCAGCATTTCCTGATAGCACGCCACTTGATCTCTTATACTACCTTCGTTACAATTTCGCATCATCAATATGCTTTGCTTAACCTGGTCCTGCTTACTTTTCGGCCAGAAGTCATTTAAAAACTTGTCACAAAATATCTTGTAGCTACTACAGTCTTTAATAACTTCCTGCATTTTCGCTCTAGCCTCGTCCCTCAAATGGTTGCACACAAACTTCATTTTGAGGAGCGGTCCCCACGATGCAGGTAATGAATCTTGAAACTGAGACAGCCACAGGCATGGATGTTGGTAATTATCAGGATCCGGAAAACAAGTGAACTTTTGTACCGACACGAAGTGCCTCCTACATTCTTCTTCCGCATTTATGTTTCCCGACCTTGGGCTATACCCAGTTGGGTTTGCCACCTGTTTTATCCGACACAACCGTTCTTCTAACTCTCTGAGTTCGTCTTCCTCTTTCTGCCTATTTTCGTTTTTTGAATTTATCTCACTCTCCCTCTGCAGTCTACCTGGTGGTGTTTCACCTTCGCTTCTGCACGCTAATTGCAACTGTGCTAGTTCTTCCCTATGTTTCCTATTTGTTTCTAATTGTGCCTCTTTAAACTGTAATAGTGATTGTATCTCCTCCTGGTCGGCTTAAACCTCTCGCTGCGTACTGTCAGAGCCTGTTTCGCCCCTCATACTGATCTCTTCTACATCTGCGCTAATCGTATTCATTCTGATCACTACCTCCGCAACTTCATCCCTGTGTTTATTTAGCGCCACTTCCTGCCGGGTGACTTGAGCTTCCACACTGTCTAATGCCCCTTGTTTATCTGCAAGTAAGTCCTCTACTATCTCTTTGATTCGCTCATCCGGCAACACGTCCCTACGTTCTGTAATATCGCTCTCTATTGCACTTATTCGTACCTCCAAATTATTGACTTTTTCTTTCACGGCATCACATACTTGCTTCATCGCACCCAGATTCTTCTCCCCCTCATCTAACCGATTATTAACTGCAGACAGACGCTCATCGATAACTGTGTGTAGCTTCCTCACTGCCTCTTTATTTCCCTTATCCATTGCCTCCAGTTTTTCCTTATTTGCTTCCAATCCTTCCTTAGTTGCTTCAAATCTTTCCTTATTCTCCCTATCTCTCTCCTTATTATCTCTATTCATTGCTTCTAATCTTTCCTTATTATCTTTATTCATCGCTTCCAATCTTTCCTTATTATCTCTATCCATCCACTGTAAAAACTGCAGTAGCACACTGTCATTTGCTACTTTCGGTGCGCTCACCTCGTTCACCTGAGAAACCGTAGCTTCGCTAAGGGTAGCTGCACTTTCACTGCATACCTGACATGGTCCCGGCTCGCCCGCGTCGTCGGGAAAAGCCCCCGATTGTGAACAAAGCCTGCCGCTCAAAGGATCACCTAGCAGAGGGTCCACTGAACAATTCAGCCCCTTCCGAGTGTTTGCCGTTCCTGCTAATTAGCCCATGGTCGACACCTACTTCCTGCTGCACTGCTACGTTCACCCCAGAATCGCTATTCTCCATGGTGGCTACACTTTTCAACTGCGACCTAGTTACTACAGACATTACGCAAAAAAATTATACAACGATCTTCCAGCCTTGGGCGATATAGCAATTAATTACATAAAAACAATAAAAGGTCCTCAACAATCCAGAAAGAAACTGCAAACAAAAAAAAATTTACTTCTTAGCGCTATCACAATACACTCCATAAAAAAAATCTTAACATCAAACCCTAACAGCTAAATATCCTGGCAGGGTCGAAAGTATGAGAGGCACCCACATGCCTTGCTCATACTGTGGCATCAAGCAGTCAGGCCTGCAAGATGAGTGGTCTGCCAAGCGAGTGGATTCATTCTTATTTATCGAGTAACATGAACTCTCGTACTCACAATTTAGTTACAAATTATCCTCCTGTATGAATAATACGCAACGGAAACACGCTTCTGACTATCAGTAATTTACAGAACTCTGACTGTACACTACGCACTGGCAATACCACATTTTCTTTTTGTCTTTTATTTAACGGCTTTTGTCAACACGTGGCCACCGCACTGAATATGAATGGCGCATACATTATGAATTCGGGACATTATGACAACATACAATTCGAAGGAAAAGTCCACCAATCTTTTTCTTTTCACTATCTTATTTATTCCGATAAATTCTCTAACCTAAACACACAAATTCTATAACCTACAACAATAACACATGAGAAATTCCGCCCAGTGGTCATGGCTTTACATTGGTGAATCTCTATATTATGGTCTCGTAATTATTTAACGCTACAGTGCACTTTCTGGATAGGATGGTGGGTCTTTTATTATATCTCACACTTCGACTGTCACCATCATCATCACGAAACTTTCCTCCAGATCGAGCGATACAGAAGGAACAAGCATAACCCACTAATCTTTTGAAACTACCTTGCTATTCTCCCATGCAAACCACACATACCCAAATTACATGACATACATCACACTGCAATAAGAAATATAAAACACTAAATAGTCACAACACTATCACTTTCAGCTTTCCCACTTCATTTAATATTTATCCCAGTTTCACACGACACTGCCCCACTTCGTAATTCTACTTTCCTACTATGAACTCTGGAGATATATGCACGTCTTCCTGTGCAATGCAAGCCAAGTGGCGTTGCTGGACAGACGGCCAACTCACCTTGCTTCTCTCTCAGAGTTTGAATCTAGCGTCACACGGAATCATATCACGCAAAGTAATATTAAGAACATATTCATCACACACATGAGTCCTCAACTGATACCATGGACGAGTACTTCTCTTTATCTTTTGTCTCATACACAGTTTGAGACTCACACAGTACTCACCATGTGGAAGTACTCGTCTCTAATTTCAAGTCCTGCACACGCCATTTCTTAAATATTTCAACTTATGGTACACACGCTATTTCTTAAATATTTCAACTTATTGTACACACGCTAGTAATTCAGCTTAACTTAAGCACACGGAAGTATTTCAACTTATGCTACACGTGGTTTCATTGTGACCGTTGGTCACTTCCGAAGATTACTACAATCCCATTAATATTACCTGCCTGACATTTAATTCTCCCCACAAAAGTTCCTGAAATACAGAAATCATTATTTCAAACTACTCTTAAATATTCCACATGCATATCATGTCTCCACTCTTTCGTCATTACGGAGCACAACTAAAACAGGTCTTAACAGCACAAGATCCAGCGGGAGAGTGCTGAAACATGGCCGTTCTGTAGGTCATCTCGCACCTCTGTCGAGGTGGGGGGAAGACCATGCAACCGTATTGGTCAGCCACATTTCAGGCGCTCAAAGCTCAGGTAAATTTCATCTCTTTGGTCCCACCAAAGGTGGCCAAAGGATCGACTCAAAGATGATCATATATTCACATTCACTATCTGCGGTTAGCAGATGACCATACATTCATTCATTTCACAGATCTCACCAAACTGGATGTAGGGATTTATTTTGTGGGAGTGCACATGTGATCAATTAAATAAATAAATTGTCATTCTTTCCCACACTAGTATCCGGCTTCGCTGTATTAATTGAAATTGAGTTATTTTACAAAAAAAACGTGTTGTTCTGACAAAAATAATGAAGTATGTTGTACCTATTTTCAATGTCGGGCGGTACTGCACCCTTTCAAGTTGAGTTCTTGAATATGAGTAAATAAATCTGGAGATATATTATATGCATTTTGTGCCATTCAAGGAAATGGGATAGATAATAGAAATATTTAGGTATAACACTGTAATGTAAAAAAAAAAAACTTGTTTCCTGTGCGCATTTCTTGTGCGTTTGACACATTCCACATCATAACGGTTTTTCCGTGCCATTGATCAATGGAACACGTAACTAACTAACAAACTAAGTAACTATGTATTGTTGCAAGATCTTTGGCCGACGATCATAAAGACGTTCCACCACACTGCTCTTGGTGATCATAGCTGCCTCACTGGGTGCTCTAATTTGCGTTGCAGTAACTATAAGTCAACGCTGATTGTTCAGCTAATGCATCAATCCCAGTGTAATTCTGTATTTCACTGCCGTCCTTCGGCCGCCAGCTACAGCGCTGATACATTGTTGATAACACATGTCCAAAGAGTGCGTAAATCTTCGTGACGATTATTCAGCCTTCAGCAGACATGCGATAATATCTCACTGAAATTTAGACACCTATGCGAACTGAAGGAGGAGGAGGAGGAGGAGATTAGGGTTTAACATCCCATCGACAACGAGATCATTAGAGACGAAGAAGAAGCTTGGATTAGGGAAGGATCGAGAAGGAAAGCGCCTTGCCCTTTCGAAGGAACCATCTCAGCATTTGCCTTAAGCGATTTAGAGAAATCACGGAAAACCTAAATAAGGATGGCCAGACACGGGTTTGAATCGTCGTCATTCCGACAGTGAATCGAACGTGCTACGAGGGTGAGTCAAATGAAAACCTTAAATTTGTAATAACAAATCGAAATTTCGCGCCGTTATCCTGTAAGTTGATAAGCGTGCTACAAACAGCGTGCAGAATGCCCTGTAGGTGGCAGCATAGTGCAGAGGCACACATACTGTGGCAGTATCAGTATCAAAATGGCCACTCCTCTTGCGACTAGCTCCAGGGAAGAACAGCGTTATGTTATTCGGTTTTTGCGTAGTGAAGGTGTGAAGCCTACTGAAATTCATCGACGAATGGAGGTTCAGTATGGTGATGCATGTTTGTCGTAGCAGCAAGTCTACGAATGGAGTAGGAAGTTCGCAAATGGTGTGACTTTAGAGGAAGATGCTCCTCGTCCAGGTGAGGCACAACGAGTTGTGACTCCACAGAACATTGCAGCAGTTGAAGCCATAGTGAAGGAAAACCGCCGAGTGACACTGAATGACATTGCAACATGTTTACAGATCGGTCATGGATCAGCACACCACATTGTGCATGATGTGCTAGAGTTTCACAAAGTGTCTGCAAGATGGGTGCCACGGCAGGTGATTCCTGAAATGAGAGAACGACGTGTTGATGCTTGTGAAGAACTTCTTCGATGCTTTGAATGAGAAGGTGATGGCTTCCTTGCAAGAATCGTTACTAGGGACGAAATCTGGGTTCACTTCCACCAACCGGAAACGAGTGTCGTCCTCATCCACTATACTCACCAGACCTTGCCCCAAGTGATTTCCATTTGTTTGGACCACTCAAAGAAGCAATGGGAGGAAAGGAGTTCTGTTCTGATGAAGAGGTATGCCACGCGGTGCATGAGTGGTTGCGCGGACTACCAAAAGAATTTTTTTCTGGGAATTTATGCACTTTGTAAGCGCTGGAGGACTTGCATTGAGCGTGGGTGAGATTATGTTTAAAAGTGATACAGCTGCGCACCACTTATGCAGAATAAATAATATTTAAAAAGTATTTAAGGTTTTCATTTGACTCACCCTCGTACATACTGCAATACCCCCCTCGGTAACTGTACGAACTGTGCTCGTCGATGCTGCCGAAGAATCGTTTCGGTATTTAGTTCCTTCTATATTCACGTCAGAGGTATCAAACAAAACAAATATTGAAAATAAACAATACATTAACGAAAAAAATCGCAACAGTAAAAAATAATTAATGCAGAGTAACATAATTTCGGGAATACATTTAGCTCGGCAACATGTTTAAGTAATTAATATTGCAAGCTCACAGGTTAACGTGAGCGCGAGATCAATCATTGCAAATGTGAAATGCTGGTAACCGTCATCATGTTGAATGCCGGCCGCTGTGGCCGAGCGGTTCTAGGCGCTTCAGTCTGGAACCGCGCTACCGCTACGATCGAAGGTTCGAATCCTGTCTCGGGCATAGATGTGTGTGCGGCAACATGTTCTGACATCAAATGAAAAGCCGTAAATTCAACTAAATACCTAGGTATTACAATTACGAACAACTTAAATTGGAAGGAACACATAGAAAATGTTGTGGGGAAGGCTAATCAAAGACTGCGTTTTATTGGCAGGACACTTAGAAAATGTAACAGGTCTACTAAGGAGACTGCCTACACTACGCTTGTCCGTCCTCTTTTAGATAACTGCTGCGCGGTGTGGGATCCTTACCAGATAGGACTGACGGAATACATCGAAAAAGTTCAAGGAAAGGCAGCACGTTTTGTATTTTCGCGAAATATGGGAGAGAGTGTCACAGAAATGATACAGGATTTGGGCTGGACATCATTAAAAGAAAGGCGTTTTCCGTTGCGATAAAATCTTCTCACGAAATTCCAATCACCAACTTTCTCCTCCGAATGTGAAAATATTTTGTTGACACCGACCTACATAGAGAGGAACGATCACCAAGATAAAATAAGGGAAATCGGAACTCGTACGGAAAGATAAAGGTGTTCATTCTTTCCGCGCGCTATAGGAGATTGGAATAATAAAGAATTGTGAAGGTGGTTCGATGAACCCGCTGCCAGGCACTTCAATGTGATTTGCAGAGTATCCATGTAGATGTAGATGTAGATGTACATGACTGAGAAACAACAAAGAAGTCGAAATCTTTTGGATTTTTCGGCTTTTACAAATCTGCGTTCTACACTCGGCGGTTTTTTTTTTTGTGCTACACTTTTCTAAAACTTCAGAAAAATTATCATGACAACGAGGCACGCAACAGCGATCGGAAGGATGTCCTGAGATCCTAACAGCTGTCTCCCAATCTCCAGACCTCGGGTGGCACAGTAGCTGAGTTGTGCCTCAGCGCGCCGGCGGCCAACTGTTTAGACAAATCGGAAATCCAGACTGGCTCTGATAGGAAGTGCAGCAGTGTAGTGTATTTTATTGTAGTGTAATGCTGTGTAGTGTAGTGTTGTACAGTAGTGTAGTGCAGAGTTATACATTACAAAACTTGTGATCCACCAATGCAGCACAGTGATGTGTCCCCTGGATTCCGGATGAACACATAGCTGTGCGTCAGACGGCAAAATGGCAGTATGTAGCTGCAATTAATGTGCAACATTCGGTCTGCTCTTATACATAGACTAGCCTAGCGCCCGCTGCTTCGCTCGTTTAGACTGTATGGTCTGCACATAATTCTGTTTCTTGTTTTTCTTCAATGAAAAAATGGTTCAAATGGCTCGAAGCACTATGGGACTTAACATCTGAGGTCATCAGTCTCATAGACTTAGAAATACTTAAACCCAACTAACTTAAGGACATCACACACATCCGCTAATTAAGGCCGTAGAAGCGTCATCTTTTCCGAATGTGCTTCTAATCAAAAAGTGATTCTTGTAGATTGAGTCCAAGATGTTTGGTAATAACGCCTTTTGCGTTCTTGTGGTGATATTTCCGCAGAAACTTTCATCCAGTAACACATGTCTCTTTAAATCTCATCGGTAAGTGAGATACCAATTTTCACATATTTAGCTTTAAAAGTTTTTTTTATTACAACTACATAATTTATTAAAAAATTTCACCCACTAAGGGGTTGATTTCCAAAAACAGTGAAACACATATTTTTTTAAACTTTTAACAGAGAAGCCAAATACAAATTATCATAGGTTTAGCTTTGAAAATGTTTTCATACTGAAATAATTCCAAAAAATTTTTCATCCCCTGTTTCACTCCCTTAATGGGCTGATTTTCCAGAAACACTGAAACACGAATTTTTTTTATTTCAAACCAAGAAGTCAGAACCAATTTTCGTAGATGTAGCTTTAAAATGATTCATTTCCAATAATGATTTATTTCCAAAAAACTTTCACCAAGTATTTTACCCTCTTAATTGCTGATTTCCAAAAATGCTGAAACACGTATTTTTTTTCTTTCTGTCTGGGAAACCAAATACCAATATTCGGAGGTTTTACCTCAAAATTGCCAACATATTTTCAAAAAACCTTTCGTCCCTATTTCACCCTGTTAGGGGTGGAATTTTGGAAAATCCCTTCTTAAACGACGCCTACATGAAAGATCAACACCATCTCCAAATTACAAACTTCTACCCTCAGCAGGTAGGGCTGGGTGACGATGAGTCAGTACGTGAGTGTGTCAGTCAGTCGGGACATTGCCTTTTATACATTCAGATAACAGACTAAAAGAACGTAGCAAATAAATACAGCAACAGAAATATTCTTCACGGAGAACTGTGTGCCAGCCAGTGTGGCCGAACGGTTCTAGTCGCTTCAGTGTCGGTCGCAGGTTCGAATCCTACCTCGGGGATGGATGTGCGTAATGTTCTTAGGTTAGTTAGGTTTGAGTAGTTCTAAGTTCTAGGGGACTGATGATCTCAGATGTTAAGTCCCATAGTGCTCAGAGCCATTTTTGGAGGACTGTGTTTTTGTACGTCCATGTTATTTTTTCCTGTACTGAGTGCCTAATATGTGAACCAATAATAATATTTCTATGACTCCAAGGTTTGTGAAGATTTGCAAAAGTGAAGTGCAAGAAACGCAAATGCAGGAAAACCTGAAAGAAAAAGGAAGATCAGTGTTCAGCGGCCCGTCGAAAACGAGGTCGCTAACAACAGAGGACAGTCTCGGATTATTAAATGTCTGGGAAAGAAAACGTCCGTGCCCGTCGAAAGGAACAATTGCGGCGTTTGCTTTGAACGATATAGGGAAAGCACAGAAATCTTAAACACGGATAGGAGTAAGGAGATTGGAAACATCGTCCTCACGAACAAAGAGTCCAGTGCGGTAACCACTGCACCACACCGCTCGGCAAGGAGAAAAAGCAGGTTAGTAAATCCCGAAGAATCACAAGTGATGACGGTTTTTTCTTCGACTTCAACCTCCGCTAACAACGAGGGAAAAATCAGTGGACTTCAGAAAATGTAAAAAATTGGACACTTGGTAATAGGACTCGCATTCTAAAGGTTCCATGCGAACTTAATTATGTGTATTAGGCAGCTCATCCATCCTGGGAACCGGGAATCTCGACAATTTTTGCCTGTTATGAACATTGATATTTGCAGCATATCGGTCTCAGTAATTCCAGAACTTTCGAGTATGCTTTAATTTTAAGTTTTAGGTCGGATAATAAATGAGAAAAGGAATACCTTTTCGTGTGATATGCACTCCGTCTTCAGGCCACAAGTGGCCCATCGAGACCATCCGACTACCATATCATCCTCAGCTGAGGATGCGGATACGAGGGGCGTGTGGTCAGCACACCGCTCTCCCGGTAGTTATGATGGTTTTCTGTGACCGGAGCCGCTACTATTCGGTCGAGTAGCTCCTCAATTGGCATCACGAGGCTGAGCTACCCGAAAAATGGCAACAGCGTGTGGCGGCCCGGATGCTCACCCATCCAAGTGCCGGCCACTCCCAACAGCGCTTAACTTCGGTGATCTGACGGGATCCGGTGTATCCACTGTGGCAAGGCCGTTGCCGTGTGATATGACTATAGATCAAAAATTTTCATATTTTTTTTCTTTACTTGTACTGCGAAGCCTTACTTCTCGCCAGATTTCAAGATCCTAGGTCAACAGGAAGTACCGTATAGGTTTATGATGAGTGAGTTTGCCAGTCGCAAAATTTCTGATATAAATGGCCGTATCTCTTGATTACATTAAGAGCTTCGATTTCTTACATCGCCAAGGAACCGTAGACCCCAATATGTGACACAAATTTCAACTTGGTACATCTAACCGTACCTGATAAAAATGGTTATTAGCAGTTGGTTCGACAGACAGACTGGCAGTAAAGTGATCCTATAGGGGTTCCGTTTTTACAGATTGATGTACGGAGCTCTAAAAAGAGGAAAAACCACTTGAGATATTTTGTAAATAAGAGCGAGACATATCTGATGAATAATACGCTTTGACTGCAGTAAGACTAAAACAAAACAAAATGCCACGACAATCGATAATGTCCAAATTTTAAAAATAATCCAAGCGATTTTATGTGCAAATTTGTTACTGTTGATGAGACTGGAACTTCCTCTTCAGCCAAAAGACGAAACAGCAAGCGCAGAATGAATCCAGACAAATAATCCTATTTCAGTACATCTACATCTACATGGTTCAGAATGCTCAAATGTGTGGGAATCCGTAAGGGACCAAACTGCTTAGATCATCGCTCTCTAGACTTACACACTACATAAACTAACTTATGCTAAGGACAACACACACACCCATGCCCGAGGGAGGACTCGAACCTCCGGCGGGAGGGGCCGCGCAGTCCGTGACGTTACGCCTCAAACCGCGCGGCCCATCTACATGAACACTCCACAATTCACACTTAAGTGTCTGGTTGAGGGTTCATCGAACCACTTTCAGAATAATTCTCTATTATTCGAATCCCGAACAGCGCACGGAAGAAACGAACACCTTTATCTTTCCGTGAGAGCTCTGATTTTCCTTATTTTGATGATCGTTTCTCCCTAAGTAGTTCGGCTTCAACAAAATATTTTCGAATTCGGAGAAGAAAGTCGGTGATTGAAATTTCGGGAGAAGATTACACCACAACGAGAAACACCTCTTTTTAGTTATGTCCATCCCAAACCCTGTATAAAGTCAGTCGCGCTCTCTCCCTTACTTCGCAATAATAGAAAACGTTGTGCACTTCTTTGAACTTTCTCGATATACCACGTTAATTCCATCTGCTACGGATCCCAAACAGCGCAGCAGTACTCCAAAAGAGGACGGACAAGTATAGTGTCTCTTTAGTATATCTGTCGCATTTTCTAAGAGTTCTGTCAGTAAAACGCAGTCTTTGATTTGCCTTCCCCACATCATTTTCTACGTGTTCTTTCCAATTTAAGTTGTTCGTAATTGCAATTCCTAAGTATTTAGCAGAATTTACGGCGTTTGGATTTGACTGATTAATCGTGCAACCGAGGTTTAACGGATCACTTTTAGCACTCATGTGGATGACCTCACCGTTTTGCAGCTTGTTTTGATCTTCTGATGACTTCACTAGAAGATAAACGACAGCACCATCTGCAAACAACCTAAGACGGTTGTTCAGATTGCCTCATAAATCATTTATATAGACATGGAACAGTAGAGGGCCTATAACACTACCTTTGGGAATGCCAGAAATCACTTCTGTTTTACTCGATGTCTTTTCGTCAGTTACTTTGCACTGTGGCCTCTCTGACAGGAAGTCACGAAACCAGTCACATAACTGAGACGATATTCTACAAGGAGGAGATCCGCTACAAGCCGGTTGTGTGACACAGTGTCAAAAGTTCCTGGAATTATAGAAATACGGAACCAATTTGAAATCCGTTGTCAACAGCACTCAACACTTCGTGTGTGTAATGGGGTAGTTGTGTTCTACAAGAACAATGTTTTCTAAACTCGTGTTCACTGTGTGTCAAATGACCGTTCTCTTCGAGGTAATTGATAATGTTCGAACACAATATATGCTCAAAAATCCTGCTGCATATCGACGTTTTATGATATGGGCCTGTAATTTAGTGGATAACGCCTACTACCTTTGTTGAATGTTGGTGTGACCTGTGTAACTTTCCACTCTTTGGGTACGGATCTTTCCTCGAGCGAGCGATTGTATCTGATTGTTACGTGTGAAGCTATTGCACCAGCATACTCTGAAAGAAACATAGCTGGTATGCAATCTGGACCGGAAATCCCCCAATGTCAGAGAAATGTATTCTTTCTGCAGTGTCGTCCGAGGACCGAGGCACCAAGGTAAGGTTTGTATCTCGTGAGGGAAACACAAGTAAACATAGTCGCTGCGAGACGCAGCAATGGATGAGCGAAGTCGGCCTAGACACGCCTTCAAGAATTCCTCACCCAACGCTGCAGCACACTTAGGTAAGTCAGAGCCCGCCCGGTTAGCCGTGCAGTCTAACGCACGGCTTTCCGGATTGGGCAGCAGCTCCTGGTTCCCGGCACGAGTCCGCCCGGCGGACTTGTGTCTAGGTGCGGTGAGCCGGCCAGTCTGTGGATGGTTTTCAGGCGGTTTTCCATCTGCCTCGGCGAATGCGTGCTGGTTCGCCTTATTACGCCTCATCTACACTATGTCGGCGATTGCTGCGAAAACAAGTTCTCGACTTACGCGTACACTACCATTACTCTACCACGCAAGCATAGGGGTTACACTCGTCTGGTGTGAGACGTTCCCTCCGGGGAGGGGGGGGGGGGGGTCCACCGCGGGCCGAACCGCACAACAACCCTGGGTTCGGTGTGGGTGGCGGAGGGGTGAAGTGGACTGCGGCAGTCGTCGTGGGGTTGAGGACCACTGCGGCTGCGGCGGGGACGGAGCCTCTCCGTCGTTTCTAGGTCCCCGGTTAACACACGTACATAGGTAAGTCAGAGCGTAGTAGCGCTCAGCCTAGACTGCGATCATCACCGAACACGATGGTATTGTCTCTCTCTCTCACTCTCTCTCTCTCTCCTGAGCTAGCAGTACGACAATTTTGTTCGACGGAACTCTGGATAAAAGTTTACAGCTAGTTGGACACTGTTAGAAGAGACTAGTATCTTGTTCCGTATCAAGCAATACGTTAATGTTCTGTGATAGTAATAAATACTCATGACATTCGTGTGGACATGGATTGTTACAAAGTTAAGTACTTCATCTTGTCCCAGCTATAATAAAGTGATGTAACACAGTGTGTATCTTGTAGTAACAACTCGGTATCCTCCAGAAGTAAATCAAAGGTGGTTCTAATGGCTCTAAGCACTATGAGACTTGACATCTGAGGTCATCAGTCCCCTAAACTTAAAACTACTTAAACCTAACTAACCTAAGGACATCATACACAGTCATGTCCGAGGCAGGATTCGAACCTGCGACCGTAACAGCAGCGCAGTTCCGGACTGAATCGCCTAGAACCTCTCGCCCACAGCTAAATCAAAGAAGTCACCACTGTGCGGACCAGTGGTCTTTCGCCCAGCACACTTTCAGCAGGACACAGCGTAGAAGGAAAAATGGTGAAGCAGATTTCATTTTTAGAAAAGGTTATGGATGAGGCTTTCGAGACGCTAAAGGGATCCTTTTCATTATTTACCTTGCACAGGATGAGAGAGAAAAGAGAGCAGCTGATGTCATCGTTTCCTTCCCTTTAGTTTCCTTTCTCCTCCCCAACTTTCAATTTACATAATAATAAAGAGAAATCGTATGACTTTGTTTTCTGGAAGACCCTGAGCGGTACCTCATGCGGCTATATTTGGAAGTTGTTTTCTTCGTCCGGGCCTTTCCTCACTGCGTTTGTGAGTTGTGTCTGTCAATTTTAGGCGACTGTAAGGATCATGCGGTAGCGTTCTCGCTTCCCGCGCCCGGGTTCCCGGGTTCGATTCCCGGCGGGGTCAGGGATTTTCTCTGCCTCGTGATGACTGGGTGTTGTGTGATGTCCTTAGGTTAGTTAGGTTTACGTAGTTCTAAGTTCTAGGGGACTCATGAGCATAGATGTTAAGTCCTATAGTGCTCAGAGCCATTTGAACCATTTTTTTGCAAGGAACGTTTGTTTGGTGTGGTTTCATGATTGTGTTGTATGATAATGAGGGACGGCGAAGTGACACACAGCCCGCTCCTCCTGAACAGCCCTGAATTGGCAGACCCGCGTCCCTCGGACAGAGCACCATTACAAAGCTAGATGCCATCACACCACGTGACACTAGTATCACATTAATAAAAAAAGTCGGAAACTTGCTTAGTACGAATCTCTGGTATCGACACTTTCCCCATGGACTGTGCGGCTGGTCCCGGCGGAGGTTCGAGTCCTCCCTCGGGCATGGGTGTGTGTGTTTGTCCTTCGGATAATTTAGGTTAAGTAGTGTGCAAGCTTAGGGATTGATGACCTTAGCAGTTAAGTCCCATAGGATTTCACACACATTGGAACATTTGAATTTTTGACACTTTCCCAAGAGTAATGTCGCGGGCTTTAAAACCGTTGTCCACAATATGCAGTTTTCGCGTTTTTAGCGTAAATTATAAAAACAATTATGCTCCATTATTAATTCTCACCATTCTCTTTTACACGGACTGGCACTGACGCCGTTCGATGTTCGGTTATGAGCCAAACAATTGTGACCACCTATTTAATAGCTTGTCTGTCCGTGTCTGGAACGAAATACGTCACTTATTCTGCGTATCAGGGATCCGGCAATTTGTTGGTAGGTTCGTGGAGGTGTGTGGCATTAGACGTCTACGCACAGGTCATGTAATTCGCGTAAACAGCGGGCTGTTCATTTGCGTTCGCGGTGATGATGCCCGATAGCGACACAGATGGGTTCCAAGGGACTTACTTCAGGCGAGACATCAACGTGAGTTCACTATAATGCTCCTCAAACCACTGTAGCACGGTACTATCTCCGAGATAGTGACAATTATACTGCTAAAAGATGACAACGTCATCGGGGAAGACATCGAGCATGAAGGGATGCAGGTGATTCCCAGCTGTCAGCGTGTCTCCAATTACTACGAGAGTAATTCCAAAAGTAAGGTCTCCTACTTTTTTTTATAAGTACATAGGCCTGTTTATTTCTACAATACCTTACATCAGTTTACAGCTTGAATATTTAGCTATTTTTCGACATAATCACCATTTCTGTCGATGCATTTTTGAGACGCTGTGGCAGTTGTTGTATGCCCACGTCATACTATCTCGCCGCCATGCTCTTCAGAAAGTTATGAACCTCTTCTTTAACCTCGTCGTCGGAGCTGAATCGCTTTCCAGCCAAATGTTCTTTTAACCTAGGAAACAGTCACTGGGCGCCAAGTCGGGACTATAGGATGGGTGGGTGATTATGTTCCACTGAAACTGTTGCAGGAGAGCAACGGTTTGCCGAGCGATGTGTTGGCGAGCGTTGTCATGGAGAATGTGTACGCACTAGCTCAATATTCCACTTTTCCGGTTCTGAATTGCCCGTTTGAGTTTTTTCAGGGTCTCACAGTACCTATCAGCGTTAATTGTGGTCCCAGTAGGCATTAAAGTCGACCAACAATACCCCTTTCCGATCCCAAAAAACGGTTGTCATGACTTTACCGGCAGACTGCATTTGTTTGAATTTCCGCGGCTTTGGCGTGATTGTTGCTTGGTCTCAGGTGTAAAGTGGTGTGCCCAGGTTTCGACACCCGTGACAGTTGAGTCCAGAAAGCTGTCCTGTTCGGCTGCAAGGCGGTGAAGAAATGCGCCGGAAGCATCAAATCGTTGCCGCATGTGGTCCTCAGTCATCATGCGTGGCGCCCATCTTGCGCACACCTTCCGGTAGTTCAATGTTTCCGTTAAAATTCTGTGGGAGGTGCTTCGGGAAACCTCAGGAACCAACGTGCAGAGATCATCCAGGGTGATCCGCCGATCGTCTTGCATGCTTTGCTCAACCTTCAACACTGTCTTGTCAGAAACTGACGGTCTCCCGCTCCTTTTTTCGTCATGAATTTCGGTGCGACCAGCTGCAAATTCTCTACACCACTTACGAACATTTTTGGCAGTCATGCACGACTCACCATACACTTCCGTCGATTGGCAATGATTTCAATCGGCGAAGTGCCCTTTGCGTTCAAAAACCGAATAACTCTGCGCAGTTCGCACTTGGCGGTAACATCCAACGGGAGCTCCATTCTCAACGGCTGCCAAGCCAAGACTGAGCGCCTCAGCGTGGTGTGCGCATGTTTACAGGCAGCGCGTGAAGCGCTCTTCGTAACAGTGTGACCAACTGCCACACAAACGGACTTCTGAACTTATAAAAAAAGTAGGGGACCTTACTTTTGGGATTACCGTCGTACCACAGGTCTCATTCAAGCGCAGGAGAATGTCTCCCATTGCATAATGTGAAACGTCCCCTTTGAACAATTTATATATGGCTGTGCTTAACCTGACACACAATATTTTGTTAGCGCAACGCAATCTGACTTTCAAAATTCCCTACAAAAGAATGGCCCTGACTAACATTAAACAATACCTTTCACAAATCACTTACCTCACAAAAATCTTCGCTGCTCAAGCTACTGCAATACAGCGAGCGCCACTACTGCCAGCTAAATAAAAGATTCAAACTATGGAAGGCACTAACTACTGATAGGGATAGTTAGCAAATGAAAGATATTAATAGAGAACGAACAATGTATTTACCTTGATATCATCATATATAAATATAGCAGTTCATGACAAATTACAAACCTCCGCCATCTCTCTGCCCACATCCACCACTGCTGGCGGCTCACCTCCAACTGCGCAACGCTATGCGCTGTTCACAGCCAGCTGCCTAACACTACAATGGCGAGTATTACAACAATGCAAAGCAGACACAGACTGCCCACAGCACAGCCAGTGATTTTCATACAGAGGTGGCGTTACCAATAAAAAAACCTAAACAGCCTACTTACATAGCCCCCATGCTCCCCACAAAAATTTTTTACAAATTGGATTGGGCAGTGGCCAATACAGATTTGAAAAACAATTTTCATAATTACAATAACAAAGAAATCAAATGCACACACTTATTGATACAATGTTGGTCAAAAGCAAACATTTTCTCGCAGTCCATAAAGACAGTCCTGATTCATCACAGTAAAATTGCAGTGTTTTTCTCAAAGTCTGAGCAGTAAAAGAAAATGCACACAGAAGTAGTGGATTTCCATGCTGTCTTGAAGAAGTAGTGTTGTCCTTCCAACGGAAAGACAGTGCTGACTCTTGACATGCAGACAGGTAATGGGCCACAACAGAGCAAACCCACAGCAGAGTCATTCGAAGTTTTGAAGACTATTGGTGGGTAGGTCATCACAGAGTAGACCCACTGTAGTCCTGGTAGAGATTACGGTATTGGTGGGCCACCAGAGGTGCAGACCCACTGCAGACCTTGTAGAAATAATGGCGTTGGTGGGTCATCAAAGATGCAGGCCCACTGTAGTCCTTGTAGAAATAATGGCGTTGGTGGGCCACCAAAGATGTAGACCCACTGTAGTCCTTGTAGAGATAATGGTACTGGTGGGTCATCAAAGATGCAGACCCACTGTAGTCCTTGTAGAGATAGCCAGCAGCCATCTGTTGTGACTGTGCAGGTGCACAATCACCATTGAAGAGTCTTGCGGATAATATAGCACTCACAAAGTTTTTGGAATTGGCCTTAGAACCAGCAATGCTGTTATCCAGTCCCTTGCTGAATTATTAACACACGTGCAAACACTAACAGTCCCTGAAAAGCTTCAATGTCGTCTTTGCAACGTCCTGCTAAAATAATATGTCTCAAATGTTCGGGCAGTTTGATTAAGCAAATGCGGATGAGTTCTGAGGGGCTGTATGGGTTTGACAGGTATTGATTCTTGTGTAACATGTCTTCAAAATATTTCACAAGACTGGAAAATTCAGATTGTTCAAAGTGTTTCATCATTATGATGCTAT
This sequence comes from Schistocerca americana, assembly GCF_021461395.2. Taxonomy (NCBI): domain Eukaryota; kingdom Metazoa; phylum Arthropoda; class Insecta; order Orthoptera; family Acrididae; genus Schistocerca; species Schistocerca americana. Next base: position 236,972,535 of record NC_060125.1, on the reverse strand, counting down.
GTTTTACACGGTCTTGTGTAGCTTGAGACCAATACGCTGAGAGGAAGGCATGATAAAATTCTCCTTCACTGTGACAATCGTGAATGACCGATCGCATTCTTACAGCTGGTTCATTCTCTAAGTAGCCACACATAAATTCTAACCTGTGCTCCAATGACCAGTTGGGAGGAAAACAATGAGAGAATTGATGGAGCCATGCTTGTGGATGAATGTCGTTGCCAGAATTCTTAAATGTTTTGAATTTACGTGTAGTAATGAACAGCTTATAGTCAAAATCATCATGTCGGCGAGTCACATATCGCTCATTGTTACGTCGTGTCGGCGGTTCCATTTCAAAATTCGGTGCACCTTGCCAATTCCTTTCATAATTACCGAAATGCCCTGTGTTATTATTTTGTGGCTTTTCCGTATTTCTAAGTTCCTCTTCCCGTATTGGGGCGCGAGTGTCCTCTGAAATACGTAATTCTTGTATTACCTGTGTCAGTTGATCTTGTACTTCCCGGATTTCTCTTTGGTGTTGTGTATTAACTTGATTTTGATTCTGTTTGAATTTTCTAATTTGTTCATACTCTTCTGTGTCAGTGAAGGCTACAGGTCTTGTGTTATTCAGATCATCATCTACCTTTGTAGATAAGTTAGTGACCTGATCCGAAAGTTTGGCTACTTTCTCCGATAGTGAACACATTTCCTCAGTGTGTTTTTCTGAACCAAGTTTCAGAGTGTCCATTTGTGTTGAAATCGAATCTACTGTGTCCTTTAAGTTTTCCTGAGTTATTGCAAGTTGCGTAACCGAATCGGTAGATGCAACTGAGTCAATTTTAGCCCACAAGGTCTCATGATTTTCATGAACAATGGCTTGCAGTTCTTTTATGGCTGCTTCGTGATTCTGTAATGCATTTTCATGCCGCGAAAAAATAGGTTGAAAATGCTCACAAATTTGTGTCTTTACGTCATTACAGACTTTTTGACATTTCGATTCAATGTTATGTAACTCAGTAGTTAAATCTTCACGTGTTTGTTCAAGCGTGGTGTGAAGATTTTGTTCCATTGGGTCTAACTGTTGCTGTGTTTGTCTCTGGTGTTGTTCCATTGTGTCTAACTTTTTAAGATTTTGTTCCACTGTGTCTAACTTTTTAAGATTTTGTCCCATTTGTCTCTGATTTTGTTCCATTTGTTGCATTAATTGCAATAATAATGTATTAGTGTCTGGAATCTGTTTCTCTACGCTTTTCGGCAGTGCATTTGCAACGGCAACATTCACATTTTGACAAGCAGAAAATGTGTCTTGACTTATTTGAGAAAACGGTGATGACCCAAAACCTGAATCTACAGTATTTGCGATATTGTGTTCTGTCATTCCCGATTCCTGAGGCGAGCTGTTGCCGACCAATCGATCGATAACGCTTCCCTGTTCACTACCTGTTTCACTGTCTACACCATTGTTTGCCGCCCGCTCCATTTCCCTATGCGCAATTACCAAATTACTACTTTGAACATTAGTTAATTCATTACTCTGCGGCGCTAACACACTGCCTTCGTCTTCACTGTCATTTCTCAGTTTACTTTGGAGCCTAGTATTACGTTTTTCACACGCCATAATTGTCACAATATTTCACACGATAACACAGAAAAGCACAATTTGAAGAGCAAAATAAAATAACATAGCAATGGAAATAATGTCTACTTAATTGCCAGCGCAGCTGCGAAATACTTGGTGCAAATCTACATGCATGCCACAACTGTTTTACTGTACAACAATGAAAGGCTACAACTACAAAGGAGATTCTCTCTACAATTACGCGCTAGCAATAAACAAAATCTACACTAATTACACAAACTACAAGTAAAATCAGAAGATTCCAGTGAGGTATCCTGGCAGGGTCGCCATATGAAACGTCCCCTTTGAACAATTTATATATGGCTGTGCTTAACCTGACACACAATATTTTGTTAGCGCAACGCAATCTGACTTTCAAAATTCCCTACAAAAGAATGGCCCTGACTAACATTAAACAATACCTTTCACAAATCACTTACCTCACAAAAATCTTCGCTGCTCAAGCTACTGCAATACAGCAAGCGCCACTACTGCCAGCTAAATAAAAGATTCAAACTATGGAAGGCACTAACTACTGATAGGGATAGTTAGCAAATGAAAGATATTAATAGAGAACGAACAATGTATTTACCTTGATATCATCATATATAAATATAGCAGTTCATGACAAATTACAAACCTCCGCCATCTCTCTGCCCACATCCACCACTGCTGGCGGCTCACCTCCAACTGCGCAACGCTACGCGCTGTTCACAGCCAGCTGCCTAACACTACAATGGCGAGTATTACAACAATGCAAAGCAGACACAGACTGCCCACAGCACAGCCAGTGATTTTCATACAGAGGTGGCGTTACCAATAAAAAAACCTAAACAGCCTACTTACAAATGATGTTCCCACCAGGCCGCGTCCGTGGCGCGCTGCACGTTTCGAGCCGCCGTTCATCTCGATGACGGCGTTTGTGGAGACAACCATTGACCTAGTGTAGCAAAAATTTGATTCATCCAAAGATCCGACACGTTTCCATTGATCGACGGTGCAATTCCGATGATCCCGTGCCCACTGAAGTCGCAACTGACGATGTCCTTGGGGCAACGTGTGAACACGTGGGGGTGGTCTGCTGCGGAGCTCCATCTTCAACAATCTATGATGAACGGTGTACTCTGAAACACTTGTGCGTGCACCAGCATAGTGCTCTTTCGGCAGAGATGCCACAGATCACCATCTATCCTACTTTACAGAGCAGACAAGCCTCTGAACCCCACGTTCTGTGAAGAGTCGTGGACGTCCAACCATTTAGCACCTAGTGGCAGTTTCACTGTCCTTGTACTTCGTCCTATAGATGCTCACGACCGTAGCACGTGAAAATTCGACTACCTTCGTCGTTTTCGAGGTACTTGTTCACTAACTCTGCGCAATAATATTCTGCCCATTGTCAAAGTCGCTTATCTCAATAGGTTTCCCCATTTGCAGCGGATATTTTCGCTAGGGTGATCCCCCCTCCGTGTCTGTCCCGCTTGCATACCTTTTTTGGCGCGTCACATGGCCGCAACCACACCAGCAGGCATCCAACGTCGCGGTGGGCATTGTTCATAATGTTTTGACTGATCAGAGGATGTATAACTGAGATAATTTCATTTATAAGTTCATTTATTTTCGATTTAAATCTTCTTACTGATATCAACCCATGCGCATTAAATTTTTCGCAGTATGTATCAATACCTTTTGATGAAGTATGATCTAATTGAAATTAGTTATCTAGTGGGAATACGAAAAATGTCCACAGCAACATAGTGTTATTCATATTGCAAGGGATGGTCAAATGAAACAGAGACAGATCGTAAAGAGTAAGCGAATTGTTTATTATTTCAAAAAGTAATCGTCCTAACTGTTAATACATCTACCCCATATTCCACTGTGTGACAAGACATTCATTGCCTAGATGTAAAAATACACTGCCGTTTGTGACAAGTGCAGCACCGAGAAGGAATTACCCGAATAGCGCCACACTTGGTGGAAGTGGTGACGGGTGTGCAAGCAATATGTTTTGCAGCGAGATGAGGTACACGTAGGCCGAGCAGAGCCCTCTCCTGTCGATCCTACAGGGTCGGTGTTGTGCCTAGTGTAGTCGGTGCAGAGCTCTCACACAAGATGGAAACAACACAGTGACAGACAGTATGCCTCGTAGAAGTCAAAGGAGCCATATCAGCATGTGAGCGAATTCGAACGGTGTAGAATGATCGGTATCCGGGAAACGGGGTTCTTATACCCTGACATTTCGGCTCGCACAGGGCATGTTGCTATGACAGTGATGCATGTGTGGAAGCAGTGGATAGAAGAATGTTGTACGCAGCGACGAGCGGGAACAGAACCACGGAACATGACCACAGCAGGGGATGACCGCCATCTTGTCCGTATGGCCATTACGGACCGTACAGCGTCATCCACAGTGTTGGGTCGTCGCTGGAGCACTGCAACAAGTGTGAATTTGTCTGCATCGACGGTTCATCGCCGTCTGCTGCAGGTTGGACTGGTTGCACGCATGCCATTACGTCGGCTTCCACTGTCCAGAAACCACAAACTCCTCCGACTGCAATGGTCACGTGAACACCGTCACTGGGGTGCTGAGTGGCAACATGTAATCTTTTCGGATGAGTCCTGCTTCAACGCGTCCTACAGTGATGGCCGCATACGTGACCGGCGATAACGCTGTGAGTGCAGCCTGGAGGGCTGCATTGTGGGGCGGCATAGCGGACAGACATCAGGTGTGATGGTTTGGGACGCCATTGGTCACAACAACCGATCTTTGAACAGCAACCGGTACCTAACGGAGGTTGTGGAGCCTGAGGTACTCCCCCTGCTTCAGGCGTCTTCACAGGTCACATTTCAACAGGACAATGCCCAGCCACATATTGCGAGGAATGTACAGGCCTTCTTCGAAGAGCGACAGGTACCATTGGTTCTCTGGCCTGCAAGTTCGCCAGACATGTCGTCCACCGAACATGTCTGGGACGTGGTTGGTCGGCACCTAATGCGTCACGGTCCTCCAGTAACTGATGTCACGGATACATGGACTCGGATACAAACTGCGTGGAGGGAAATCCCACAGGAACGTATTCAGAACCCTATTGATTCAATGCCACATGGTATAGCATGGAGGGCATGGTGGCCACACGCCACACGACGTAGTGAATATTCAAATGCCTCTAAGCACTATGGGGCTTCACATCTGAAGTCATCACTCCCCTAGTCTTAGAACTACTTAAACCTAGCTAAGGACATCACACACATCCATGCGCGAGGCAGGATTCGAACCTGCGACCGTAGCAGCAGCGCGTTTCCGGACTGAAGCACCTATGACCGCTCGACCACAGCGGCCGGCCATACTGAATAGTAGGGCTCAAAGGACATGTACAGATTTGAAAAGGTAATCATTTGTTACTTGTCATGTAGCTAACCTATGGTACTAAATTAATTAAATTCATGCATTTCCTTCTTGGCGTTGCAACTTCCACAAACGTTAGTGTATTTGAGGTTGTCTATGGAAGCATTATTGTACTCAGGTGTGCACCTCTTCCTCCGAAACAAATCGTCGGCCACGGACGTCTTTCTTCATGGCTCCAAAAACATGGAAATAGCATGCAGAGAAGTTGGGACTGAATGTAGGGCGTGTAAGGGCCGGCCTACTTGTCGCCAACGTTGGCTGTTTGAGTACGCTACAGAAGATTCGCTGGGAAAATCCCTACACATCCTCCATATAGTCCCAATATCACCCCACATGATTTCCATGTTTTTGGAGCCCTGAAGAAAGGTATTCGGGGTCGTAAATTTGCTTCGGACGAAGAGGTGTACGCCCGGGTATAATCATGGACAGAGGCAACCGCAAATATTTTTTCATGAAGGCACTGACCGTCTTCTTTCGCAGTGCAATAAATATGTTAACAATTATGACAATTACTATTGAAATAACAAACAGTTTACTACACTACTGGCCATTAAAATTGCTACACCACGAAGATGACGTGCTACAGACTCGAAATTTAACCGACACGAAGAAGATGCTGTGATATGCAAATGACTAGCTTTTCAGAGCATTCACACAAGGTTGGCTCCGGTGGCAACACCTACAATGTGCTAATATGAGGAAAGTTTCCAACCGATTTCTCATACACAAACAGCATTTGACCGGCGTTGCCTGGTGAAACGTTGTTGTGATGCCTCGTGTAAGGAGGTGAAATGCGTACCTTCACGTTTCCGACTTTGATAAAGGTCGGATTATACCCAATCGCGATTGCGGTTTATCGTATGGCGACATTGCTGCTCGCGTTGGTCGAGATCCAATGACTGTTAGCAGAATATGGAATCGGTGGGTTCAGGAGCGTAATACGGAACGTCGTGCTGGATCCCAACGGCCTCGTATCACTAGCAGTCGAGATGACAGGCATCTTATCCTCATGGCTGTAACGGATCGTGCAGCCACGTCTCGATCGCTGAGTCAACAGAAGGGGACGTTTGCTAGACAACAACCATCTGCACGAACAGTTCGATGACGTTTGCAGCAGCATGGACTATCAGCTCGGAGACCATGGCTGCAGTTACCCTTGACGCTGCATCACAGACAGGAGCGCCTGCGATGGTGTACTCAACGACGAACCTGGGTGCACGAATGGCAAAACGTCATTTTTTCGGATGAATCCAGGTTCTGTTTGCAGCATCATGATGGTCGCATCCGTGTTTGGCGACATCGCGGTGGACGCACATTGGAAGCGTGTATTCGTCATCGCCATACTGTTGTATCTCCCGGCGTGATGGTATGGGGCGCCATTGGTTATACGTCTCGGTCACCTCTTGTTCGCATTGACGGCACTTTGAACAGTGGACGTTACATTTCAGATGTGTTACGACCCGTGGCTCTACCCTCCATTCGATCCCTGTGAAACCCTACATTTCAGCAGGATAATGCACGACCGCATGTTGCACGTCCTGTACGGGTCTTTCTGGATACAGAAAATGCTCGACTGCTGCCCTGGCCAGCACGGTCTTCTGATCTCTCACCAATTGAAAACGTCTGGTCAATGCTGGCCGAGCAACTGGGTCGTCACAATACGCTAGTCACTACTCTTGATGAACTGTGGTACCGTGTTGAGGCTGCATGGGCAGCTGTACCTGTACACGCCATCCAAGCTCTGGTTGACTCAATGGCCAGGCGTATCAAGGCCGTTATTACGGCCAGTGGTGGTTGTTCTGGGTACTGATTTCTCAGGATCTGTGCACCCAAATTGCGTAAAAATGTAATCACATGTCGGTTCTAGTATAATATATTTGTCCAATGAATACCCGTTTATCATCTGCATTTTTTCTTGGTGTAGCAATTTTAATGGCCAATAGTGTAATTGTTTTCCATGTGGCTCGTTTTCATTTGACTGACCCTTATATTTTGTCTACCAGATTGGCACTTAACATGATTTAAGAGAAAAATCGGTTCTCACTCGCAACTGGGCATTGAATTTAATTCAACGGCGAGAAGTGAAAATTTGGGTCGCACTCGGACTCGAACTTGGATATCCCGTTTCACGCAAACGGTTGTCCCAGCCGTTCGGTTATACAGATTCACTTCCCTTCCAACCCAGATTCTGAACTTGTCGCACCCTAGAAATGTAGCGTCCACCGTCCATTATCTTCATTGTTCGCAGCTTGATCTGCTTCCCGCAAGAGTTGACAACCGCGTGCATCGGGACTGAAGTTTCCATTTTTTCAATTATTTATTGTACAAGAACTCAACGTCGTACAGATGTCACAAATATTGCATTTTGAAGAGAAACTGTGAAAGCTTTTTATACAAACATTCGATTTGCGAACCATGAGTGACCCGGCAGACGTCAATACGGTAATCGAATTCTTGCCATACCCGTCCCAGCATGGCATCGTCGACTGTGGCAGTCGCTTCCCGTATTCTCTCCCGGAGCTCTGCTACATCACGTGGTCGAGGCGGTACACACACCAGGTCTTTAATGTGTCCCCACAGAATAAAGTCACACGGAGTGAGATCTGGTGACTGGGGAGGCCATTTCATGAAACAGCTGTCCTCTTCTGTAGCACGACCGTTCCATCGATGCGGCAGCACCGTGTTCAGGTGTCCACGAACTACGCGGTGAAAATGGGGTGGAGCCTGTGATGTTACAAAATAAAAGTGATGTTGTTATTCAATGGAAAGTTGGAAATTGAGATTTAGCTTACTGATTTATCAACCACAATTGGCGTAAGAATCGTGGATTGACCATTGTCATAAAATATTGCATTATGAGATGTGAATAGTTTTTACTTGCAGTTTCGCGTGGCTTGAGGCAGTCACAACTAGCGTGCTATTGATTAAGAAATCGCATTATCGTCTTTCTAATTACTTCATGATCGTAGATACGATCATACCCGGTTGTGAAGTTATTGTTATGACAAAACAATTTCCTAAGGGACCAGAAAGTTCTTAAGGGCGCAAAAACAACTGTAACATCACACAAAAGGGAAATTCAATATTAAAGCTGATGCAAAAAGACGATAAAACAGTTTTCTTTTTATCAATGTAACACGCACATTGGACTGCTGATCTCCGTGTCTGTAATCTTATCAAAATGCATAATTAAAATGAAAATAATACTGGGGAGATGATAGGAATGAGCACTGCTAAATGATTCAGTATTCCCAGAACAAATATTTATTATAAACTAAAACATATTTCGTACCTTAAGCTTAGTACTACAATGACGGTAGATTTTTATGTCCGTATCATGTCCACTGAGCGCTCTTTTATATGGCCATTGTCTTCTTTGAGTCGCTCGTGCGTCGTCACGGTAAGTTATAACAGTTCTTTACACTTCACTCAAACTTAGACATCACACGTTTTTATACATTTAGTAAAAAATTAGATCAGACTGCCACAAATCTGCGTCCGTCTTACTTGAGAAAAACAGTACAAGTCTTTTTAGCGCTCAAGGCTTCATTTGTTCTCCAGCGAACAAAATAGTGAAGGGTCGCATATCTATCCGTATTTTTCTGTTTGCCGCCCAAAGACGACGAATTACATTATTTAGAAAATTCCACCGTCGCCATGCGACGCCTCATTATACATTAATAATTATTTACAAACAAGTATCTGCCTTCTGGCTGAAAGTATTAACTACTCGTATTTGCTGTTTTAATGTAGTCAAAAATAGCGAATATCACAAGCCCCATCCTGCTGAAAGATGAACAGAGAGTCCGATTGTATGTGAGGCATCAGCCATTGCTCCAACATGTCCAGGTAGGAATATCCAGCGACAGTGCTCTCAGCGAAGGAGAATGGCCCGTACAGTTTACGACGCGACAAGGCACAAGAAACATTTACCTTTGGGAAATCACGCTCAAATTCAATGCATTCGTGTGGATACTTTGTACCCCAGATTCGGCAATTATGCCTGTTCACTTTCCCATTAGTGTGAAAAGTGGCTTCGTCGCTAAAAATTAAGCGATCAACAATGCAATCATTGAGCTTCCCCACTAGCTCCAATTTGAATTGTTTCATAGACAGCTTCTGTCGCAGGACTTTCCATACCGTCATTGGAACCATTTCGAGTTCACGGGATGCACGACGCACCGATTTCTTTGGACTCCATATGAATGTCTCTCGTACGCACTCCACATTCACTTCACTCACAAAGAGACGTCCGGTTCTCTTCACCGGGCACAAGCAACCCGTCGTAACGAATTTGTCCTGCTAGTGGTAAATGGCCTTCCTTGTTGGTAGCTTCTTACCATACTTAGTTCTAAACATCCGTTGAACCGCTGTAGCACACTTGTTTTTGTCGAACTCCAACACACAGAAAGCTCGCTCCTCACCTGAACTCGTCATGTTTGCGACTAGCTCCCACTATCGGCAAATTACTATACTACGCTGTGGCGGTGCACACGAAAAAAAACTTTCAGGTTTTCTTTTGAAACTGACATATGTATGATATCTGTACAATGTTTAGTTCTTGTGCAATAAATGATTGAATGTGTTCCCGGACTTTATGTACACCCTGTATAAGATCATACGTGTGGTGTTCGGTGGAACAGACAACACACATATAATAACTTACATGGTTCACAAAACTGACAGGAGATATACTGAGGTCCGATTCAGAAATTAAAATTAACTGTTAGCTGGTATTTCAGCCATTAATGTAGGCGGTCATATTCTTTTGCATTTTTACATTTAGTACTCATTGTACCCTGCCTGCAAATTTGTACGTCCATCTGGTGATTCAACCTATTATGCTGCCATTCATGAACAGCTTTCCAGAAGATCTTTTCCAACAGAATGACGCTCGCCCACGTACCGCTTTTGTAACCCAGCATGCTCTAAAGAGAGTCGACAAGTTGCCTTGACCTGCTCGATCGCCAGATCTGTCTACAATCGAGCACATGTGCGGCGTCATCGGACACCTCAGGTGTCATCCACACAGCCGTCCTCGTATTGACCGACCACGTGCAACAGGCACGCAACTTCATTCTGCAAACTGGCATCCCGACACCTGTACAACACAATGCGTGCACGATTGCATGTTTGCATTCAACATGTTCAAATGGCTCTGAGCACTGTGGGACTTAGCACCTGAGGACATCAGTCCCCTAGAACTTAGAACTACGTAAACCTAACTAACCTACGGACAGCACACACATCTATGCCCGAGACAGGATTCGAACCTTCGACCGCAGCGGTAGCGCGGTTCCAGACTGAAGCGCCTAGAACCGCTCGGCCACAGCGGCCGGCATTCAACATGCTGACGGTTACACCTGTTATTAATGTACCAGCATTTCACATTTGCAATGGTTGATCTCGCGCTCACGTTAACCTGTGAGCTTGCAATATTAATTACTTAAACATGTTGCCGAGCCGGCCGCGGTGGTCTAGCGGTTCTGGCGCTGCAGTCCGGAACCGCGGGGCTGCTACGGTCGCAGGTTCGAATCCTGCCTCGGCCATGGGTGTGTGTGATGTCCTTAGGTTAGTTAGGTTTAAGTAGTTCTAAGTTCTAGGGGACTTATGACCTAAGATGTTGAGTCCCATAGTGCTCAGAGCCATTTGAGCCATGTTGCCGAGCTAAATGTATTCCCGAAATTACGTTACTCTGCATTAATTATTTTTTACTGTTGCGATTTTTTTCGTTAGTGTATTATTTATTTTCAATATTTGTTTTGTTTGATACCTCTGACGTGAATATATAAGGAACTAAATACCGAAACGATTCTTCGGCAGCATCGACGAGCACAGTTCGTGCAGTTACTGAGGGGGGTATTGCAGTATGTACGAGGGTGAGTCAAATGAAAACCTTAAATACTTTTTAAATACTATTTATTCTGCATAAGTGGTACAAAGCTGTATCACTTTTCAACATAATCTCCCCCACGCTCAATGCATGTCCTCCAGCGCTTACAAAGTGCATAAATTCCCAGAAAAAAATTCTTTTGGTAGTCCGCGCAACTACTCATGCACCGCGTGGCGTACCTCTTCATCAGAACGGAACTTCTTTCCTCCCATTGCTTCTTTGAGTGGTCCAAACACATGGAAATCACTTGGGGCAAGGTCTGGTGAGTATAGTGGACGAGGAAGACACTCGTTTCCGGTTGGTGGAAGTGAACCCAGATTTCGTCCCTAGTAACGATTCTTGCAAGGAAGCCATCACCTTCTCATTCAAAGCGTCGAAGAAGTTCTTCACAAGCATCAACACGTCGTTCTCTCATTTCAGGAATCACATTCCGTGGCACCCATCTTGCAGACACTTTGTGAAACTGGAGCACATCATGCGCAATGTGGTGTGCTGATCCATGACTGATCTGTAAACATGTTGCAATGTCATTCAGTGTCACTCGGTGGTTTTCCTTCACTATGGCTTCAACTGCTGCAATGTTCTGTGGAGTCACAACTCGTTGTGCCTCACCTGGACGAGGAGCATCTTCCTCTGAAGTCACACCATTTGCGAACTTCCTACTCCATTCGTAGACTTGCTGCTATGACAAACATGCATCACCATACTGAATCTCCATTCGTCGATGAATTTCAGTAGGCTTCACACCTCCACTACCCAAAAACCGAATAACATAACGCTGTTCTTCCCTGGTGCAAGTCGCAAGAGGAGTGGCCATTTTGATACTGATACTGCCACAGTATGTGTGCCTCTGCACTATGCTGCCACCTACAGGGCATTCTGCACGCTGTTTGTAGCACGCTTATCAACTTATAGGATAACGGCGCGAAATTTCGATTTGTTATTACAAATTTAAGGTTTTCATTTGACACCCTCGTAGCACGCTCGATCCACTGCCGGAATGACGACGATTCAAACCCATGTCTGGCCATCCTTATTTAGGTTTTCCGTGATTTCTCTACATCGCTTAAGGCAAATGCTGAGATGGTTCCTTCGAAAGGGCAAGGCGCTTTCCTTCTCCATCCTTCCCCAATCCAGGCTTCTTCTCCGACTCTAATGATCTCGTTGTCGACGGGATGTTAAACCCTAATCTCCTCCTCCTCCTTCAGTTCGCATAGGTGTCTAAATTTCAGTGAGATAGTATCGCATCTCTGCTGAAGGCTGAATAATCGTCACGAAGATTTACGCACTCTTTGGACATGTGTTATCAACAATGTATCAGCGCCGTAGCTGGCGGCCGAAGGACGGCAGTGAAATACAGAATTACACTGGGATTGATGCATTAGCTGAAGAATCAGCGTTGACTTATAGTTACTGCAACGCAAATTAGAGCACCCAGTGAGGCAGCTATGATCACCAAGAGCAGTGTGGTGGAACGTCTTTATGATCTTCGGCCAAAGATCTTGCAACAATACATAGTTACTTAGTTTGTTAGTTAGTTACGTGTTCCATTGATCAATGGCACAGAAAAACCGTTATGATGTGGAATGTGTCAAATGCACAAGAAATGCGCAAAGGAAACAAGTTTTTTTTTTACATTATAGTGTTATACCTAAATATTTCTATTATCTATCCCATTCCCTTGAATGGCACAAAATGCATGTAATATATCTCCAGATTTATTTACTCATATTCAAGAACTCAACTATGGTATAGAAGGAGTTATCAAGGAGGTATGATTTCAATTTGTTTTAAAACTATTACTGCTGTCTGTTAGATATTTTATTCCATCTGGTAGTTTATCAAAACGTTTTATTGCACCATATTTTACCCCTTTCTATGCCAAGATAGTTGAAGTAAAGGAAAGTGTAGGTCTTTCTTTTTTCTGGTGTTGTAATCATGAATACCGATGTGGATTTTAAACTGGTCCATGTTGTTGAGAAAAAATTTCATTACTGAGTAAATGTACTTTGAGGCAGTTGTAAGAATTCCTAATCTTTTAAACAGACGGCTACAAGATGTGCGACTATGAACCCCACACATTATTCTAACTACTTTCTTTTGAGCAGTGAATACCTTTTGCCTAAGTGTTGAGTTGCCCCAGAATATTATTCCGTATGACATCAGAGAGTGGAAGTATGCAAAGTATGTTAGCTTACTAATTTCTACATCTTCAAAATTGGCAATTATTCTGATTGCAAAAGTTGCTGAACCTAGTCGCTTTAGGAGATTCAAATTATGAATTTTCCAATTAAGATTCTCATCTATATGTACACCCAAAAATTTAGTATTCTGAAGGAATTGTACTTTTTGCAGCAGAAAATTGGATGTACTGTGTTTTTTCAATGTTCAGAGCAAGCCCATTCGCAGAAAACCGATTAATAACTTTTCCAAAGACCTTATTTGTATCATTTTCTATCGGACTTTCTTTTACTGGATTAATAATTATGCTTGTATCATCAGCAAACAGTGTCAGTTCACCATCTTGTTTCACATAAGGAGGGAGGTCATTCACATGTATCATGAACAGGAGGGGGCCCATGATCGAACCTTGTGGAACACCTAATGTAATTTCCCCCCCAGTTAGATGAAGTGGCAAACTCCTTTGAATCACTTGAAGCATTTAAAGAGACTTCTTGCTTTCTGTTCTGTAGATATGGCTTAAACCATTGATATGCTGTTCCATTTATACCATAGAATTGTACTTTCTCTAACATAATGTCATGGTTCACACAATCAAATGCTTTGGATAGAGAACAAAGACACTAGAGGCAAACTCCGTTCAACACTAACATCTCCCAAGGGCAGAAGTAGAGCTGCAGAGGGCGACTGCTAACGATATGCGATTATAACCACTCCAGGGTTCTTGGTGGGAACAGTTAGGCTTCTTTTTAGTCTCGGAACTGCATGCAGGTTGAATACAGGTGGCAGCTCTGTAAAGTAGGCAGCTGAGAAGAATGACTGCGAGGGGCGAAGCGGGAAGCAGGGAGCAGTCCCGCCCCACGTGGCCTTCCGTCCAGCTGCTGTCCAACGTCGGAGTTTAGCCCATCACACAGATATTGTACTTGTCAGCCTTCTTGTGCTACACCATTCGCCACTTATAGTCTCCCAGTTTCTTTTACTTTTTTATTTACAGTACTAGCGAGAAAGAAGTAAGATCTACTCAAACGTGCATGCAGACAGCAAGCACATCTTGCGAGCAAGAAAAGCAGGAGAAAAACGTTCCATAATAAAACTCGCTTTATTTGTTCATGACACCCAGAAAATATTAGATACAGGCTCCCAGGTAGATGCCATTTTCCTTGACTTCCGGAAGGCGTTCAATACAGTTCCCCACTGTCGCCTGATAAACAAAGTAAGAGCCTACGGAATATCAGACTAGCTGTGCAGCTGGATTGAACAGTTTTTAGCAAACATAACACAGCGTGTTGTTCTCAATGGAGAGACGTCTACAAACGTTAAAGTAACCTCTGGCGTGTCACAGGGGAGTGTTATGGGACCATTGCTTTTCACAATATGTATAAATGACCTAGTAGATAGTGTCGGAAGTTCCATGCGGCTTTTCGCGGATGATGCTGTAGTATACATAGAAGTTGCAGCATTAGAAAATTGCAGCGAAATGCAGGAAGATCTGCAGCGGATAGGCATTTGGTGCAAGGAGTGGCAACTGACCCTTAACATATACAAATGTAATGTATTGCGGATACATAGAAAGAAGGATCCTTTATTGATTATATGATAGCGGAACAAACACTGGAAGCAGTTACTTCTGTAAAATATCTGGGAGTATTTGAAGTGGAATGATCATATAAAATTAATTGTTGGTAAGGCGGGTGCCAGGTCGAGATTCATTGGGAGAGTCCTTAGAAAATGTAGTCCATCAACAAAGGAGGTGGCTTACAAAACACTCGTTCGACCTATACTTGAGTATTGCTCATCATTGTGGGATCCGTACCAGGTCGGGTTGACAGAGGGGATACAGAAGATCCAAAGAAGAGCGGCGCGTTTCGTCACAGGGTCTCCACCTTACAGAATATCGTCTCAGTTATGTGACTGGTTTCGTGACTTCCTGTCAGAGAGGCCACAGTGCAAAGTAACTGACGAAAAGTCATCGAGTAAAACAGAAGTGATTTCTGGCATTCCCAAAGGTAGTGTTATAGGCCTTCTACTGTTCCATGTCTATATAAATGATTTATGAGGCAATCTGAACAACCGTCTTAGGCTGTTTGCAGATGATGCTGTCGTTTATCTTCTAGTGAAGTCATCAGAAGATCAAAACAAGCTGCAAAACGGTGAGGTCATCCACATGAGTGCTAAAAGTGATCCGTTAAACTTCGGTTACACGATTAATCAGTCAAATCTAAACGCCGTAAATTCTGCTAAATACTTAGGAATTGCAATTACGAACAACTTAAATTGGAAAGAACACGTAGAAAATGTTGTGGGGAAGGCAAATCAAAGGCTGCGTTTTACTGACAGAACTCTTAGAAAATGCGACAGATATACTAAAGAGACACTATACTTGTCCGTCCTCTTTTGGAGTACTGCTGCGCTGTTTGGGATCTGTAGCAGATGGAATTAACGGAGTATATCGAGAAAGTTCAAAGAAGAGCACAACGTTTTCTATTATTGTGAAATAGGGGAGAGAGTGCGACTGACATTATACAGGGTTTGGGATGGACATAACTAAAAAGAGGTGTTTCTCGTTGTGGTGTAATTTTCTCCTGAAATTTCAATCACCGACTTCCTTCTCCGAATTCGAAAATATTTTGTTGAAGCCGAACTACTTAGGGAGAAACGATCATCAAAATAAGCAAAATCAGAGCTCTCACGGAAAGATAAAAGTGTTCGTTTCTTCCGTGCGCTGTTCAGGATTCGAATAATAGAAAATTATTCTGAAAGTGGTTCGATGAATCCTCGACCCGACACTTAAGTGTGAATTGTGGAGTGCTCATGTAGATGGGCCGCGCGGTTTGAGGCGTCACGTCACGGACTGCGCGGCCCCTCCCGCCGGAGGTTCGAGTCCTCCCTCGGGCATGGGTGTGTGTGTTGTCCTTAGCATAAGATAGTTTATGTAGTGTGTAAGTCTAGAGAGCGATGAACTAAGCAGTTTGGTCCCTTACGAATTCCCACACATTTGAGCATTCTGAACCACGTAGATGTAGATGTACTGAAATAGGATTATTTGTCTGCTAATAACCATTTTTATCAGGTACGGTTAGATGTACCAAGTTGAAATATGTGTCACATATTGGGGTCTACGGTTCCTTGGCGATGTAAGAAATCGAAGCTCTTAATGTAATCAAGAGATACGGCCATTTATATCAGAAATTTTGCGACTGGCAAACTCACTCATCAAAAACCTATACGGTACTTCCTGTTGACCTAGGATCTTGAAATCTGGCGCGAAGTAAGGCTTCACAGTACAAGTAAAGAAAAAAAATATGAATTTTTTTTATCTATAGTCACATCACACGGCAACGGCCTTGCCACAGTGGATACATCGGTTCCCATCAGATCACCGAAGTTAAGCGTTGTTGGGAGTGGCCGGCACTTGGATGGGTGAGCATCCGGACGGCCACGCGCTGTTGCCATTTTTCGGGTAGCTCAGCCTCGTGATGCCAATTAAGGAGCTACTCGACCGAATAGTAGCGGCTCCGGTCACAGAAAACCATCATAACTACCGGGAGAGCGGTGTGCTGACCACACGCCCCTCGTATCCGCATCCTCAGCTGAGGATGATACGGTAGTCGGATGGTCTCGATGGGCCACTTGTGGCCTGAAGACGGAGTGCATATCACACGAAAAGGTATTCCTTTTCTCATTTATTATCCGACCTAAAACTTAAAATTAAACTATACTCGAAAGTTTTGGAATTACCGAGACCGATATGCTGCAAATATCAATGTTCATAACAGGCAAAAATTGTCGAGATTCCCGATCCCCTGGATGGATGTGCTGCCTAATACACATAATTAAGTTCGCACGGAACCCTTAGAACGCGAGTCCTATTACCAAGTGTTCAATTTTTTACTAACCTGCTTTTTCTCCTTGCCGAGCGGTGTGGTGCAGTGGTTACCGCACTGGACTCTTTGTTCGTGAGGACGATGGTTCAAATCTCCTTACTTCTATCCATGTTTAAGATTTCTGTGCTTTCCCTATATCGTTCAAAGCAAACGCCGGAATTGTTCCTTTCGACGGGCACGCATATTTTCTTAGGATTCGAACCTGCGACCGACACTGAAGCGCCTAGAACCGTTCGGCACACCGTGAAGAATATTTCTGTTGCTGTATTTATGTGCTACGTTCTTTTAGTCTGTTATCTGAATGTATAAAAGGCAATGTCCCGACTGACTAACACACTCACGTACTGACTCATCGTCACCCAGCCCAAGCTGCTGAGGGTAGAAGTTAGTAATTTGGAGATGGTGTTGATCTTTCATGTAGGCGTCGTTTAAGAAGGGATTTTCCAAAATTCCACCCTTAACAGGGTGAAATAGGGACGAAAGGTTTTTTGAAAATATGTTGGTAGTTTTGAGGTAAAACCTCCGAATATTGGTATTTGGTTTCCCAGACAGAAAGAAAAAAAAATACGTGTTTCAGCATTTTTGGAAATTCAGCAATTAAGAGGGTAAATTTGCGATATTCCCATATTTGCGGTTTTCCCATATTTGCGTTTATCCCACATTTGCGTTTTTCCCACATTTGCAGTTTTCCCACATTTTCGTTTTTCCCACATTTGCGTTTTTCCCACATTTCCGTTTTTCCCTCTACTCATGAACCAATCCTACCAACCGTTTCCTTCTTTTAGTCAAGTTGTGACCCAAATTTCCATTCTCCCATATTTGCGTTTGACCCATATTTGCGTTTTCCCCATACTTGCATTTTCCCCATACTTGCGTTGTCCCATCCCTGCGTTTTTCCCATACTTGGGTTTTTCCCATATTTGCGTTTTTCCCATATTTGCGTTTTTCGCATATTTCCATTTTTCCCCTATTTTACGTTTTCACCATATTTGCTTTTTTCTCATAATTCCGTTTTTCACATAATTGCTTTTTCCCACATTTGAGTTTTTCCCACATTTGCGTTTTTCCCACATTTGCATTTTTCCCATATTTCCGTTGTTTTTCCTGATTTGCGTTTATCCCACATTTGCGTTTTTCCCACATATCCATCTTTCCCACATTTGCGTATTTTCCACATTTGCGTTTTTTCCACATTTGCGTTTTTCGCTCATTTCTGTTTTTCTCACCTTTGCGTTTTTCCTGTGGTGTCACCGCCAGACACCACACTTGCTAGGTGGTAGCCTTCAAATCGGCCGCGGTCCGTTTGTATACGTCGGACCCGCATGTCGCCACTATCAGTGATTGCAGACCGAGCGCCGCCACACGGCAGGTCTAGAGAGACTTCCTAGCACTCGCCCCAGTTGTACAGCCGACTTTGCTAGCGATGGTTCACTGACAAATTACGCTCTCATTTGCCGAGACGATAGTTAGCATAGCCTTCAGCTACGTCATTTGCTACGACCTAGTAAGGCGCCATTATCATTTGTTATTTATCTTGTGATCATGTAACGTCAGACTGATGTTCGCCAATTATGGATTAAAGTTAAGTATTCCAGAAGCTACGTACCTTTTTTTGCTAGTCTCAGTTCCTTGTCATTTTCCAGACCTCACGCCAGCCTGCGTGAGCTTAAACGCGTGCCTTTCGGCTACCTGTCATAGTGGATTGGCTGTCTTGCCAGTCCACAACATTTCCCATTACTCATGAACCCATCCTACCAACCATTTCCTTCTTTTAGTCAAGTTGTGGCCCCAATTTTCTCTTCTCCCATATTTGCGTTTGTCCCATATTTGCGTTTGTCCCATATTTGCGTTTGTCCCATATTTGCGTTTGTCCCACATTTGCGTTTTTCCCACATTTGCATTTTACCCACATTTGCGTTTTTCCCATATTTGCGTTTTTGCTATATTTGCGATTTTCCCCTATTTGCGATTTTCCCATATAAGCGTTTTCCCATATTAGCGTTTTCACATTTTAACGTTTCCCCATATTTGCGTTTTTCCCATATTTGCGTTTTTCCCATATTTGCGTTATTCCCATATTTGTCTTTTTCCCATATTTGCCTTTTTCCCCATATTTTCGTTTTTCCCATATTTTGCGTTTTTCCCATATTTTGCGTTTTCCCCATATTTTGCGTTTTCCCAGTATTTTGCGTTTTCCCCATATTTTGCGTTTTCCCCATATTTGCGTTTTCCCCATATTTGCGTTTTCCCCATATTTGCGTTTTCCCCATATTTGCGTTTTCCCCATATTTGCGTTTTCCCCATATTTGCGTTTTCCCCATATTTGCGTTTTCCCCATATTTGCGTTTCCCCCATATTTGCGTTTCCCCCATATTTGCGTTTTTCCCATATTTGCGTTTTTCCCATATTAGCGTTTCTCCAATATTTGCGTTTTTCCTATATTTGCATTTCTCCAACATTTGCGTCCTTCCAACATTTGCGTCCTTCCAACATTTGTGTCCTTCCAATATTTGCGCTCTTCCAATATTTGCGTTCTTCCAATATTTGCGTTCTTCCAATATTTGCGTTCTTCCAATATTAGCATTTTCCCATATTTGCGTTGTCGCCATATTTGCGTTGTCGCCATATTTGCGTTGTCGCCATATTTGCGTTTTTCCCCTTATTTGCGTTTTTCCCACATTTGCGTTTTTCCCACATTTGCGTTTTTCCCACATTTGCGTTTTTCCCACATTTGCGTTTTTCCCACATTTGCGTTTTTCCCACATTTGCGTTTTTCCCACATTTGCGTTTTTCCCACATTTGCGTTTTTCCCACACTTGCGTTTTTCCCATACTTGCGTTTTTCCCATACTTGCGTTTTTCCCATACTTGCGTTTTTCCCATACTTGCGTTTTTCCCATACTTGCGTTTTTCCCATATTTGCGTTTTTCCCATATTTGCGTTTTTCCCATATTTGCGTTTTTCCCATATTTGCGTTTTTCCCATATTTGCGTTTTTCCCATATTTGCGTTTTTCCCATATTTGCGTTTTTCCCATATTTGCGTTTTTCCCATATTAGCTTTTTTCCCCACTGCTCAACAACCAATCGTACCAATCTTTTATTCTTCTAGTCAAGGTGCGCCACAAAATTCTCTTCTCCCATATTTGCGTTTATCCCATTACTCAAGAACCCATGCTACCAACCGATTCCTTCTTTTAGTCAAGGTGTGCCACAAATTCTATTCTTCTTTTCCACTGTAAAAATACAGCAACCAGCCACTCTTCCCCCAATTTGCGTTTTTCCCATTACTCGGCAACACATGCTTTCAACCGATTCATCCTTTTAGACAAGTTGTGCCCCAAATTCCTCTCTTCCCATTGTTGCATTTCTCATATTTGCATTTGTCCCATATTTGCATATTCCCCATATTTGCGTTTGTCCCATATTTGCATATTTTCCATATTTGCGTATGTCCAATGATTGCGTTTGTCCCGTATTTACGTTTGTCCCGTATTTACGTTTTTCCCGTATTTATGTTTATCCCGTATTTGCGTTTGTCCCGTATTTACGATTTTACCATATTTGCGTTTTTCCCATATTTGCGTTTTTCCCATATTTGCGTTTTTCCCATGATTGCGTTTTTCCCATGATTGCGTTTTTCCCATGATTGCGTTTTTTCCATGATTGCGTTTTTTCCATGATTGCGTTTTTTCCATGATTGCGTTTTTTCCATGATTGCGTTTTTTCCATAATTGCGTTTTTCCCATAATTGCGTTTTTCCCATAATTGCGTTTTTCCCATAATTGCGTTTTTCCCATAATTGCGTTTTTCCCATAATTGCGTTTTTCCCATAATTGCGTTATTCCCATATTTGCGTTATTCCGATATTTGCGTTTTTCCCATATTTGCGTTTTTCCCATATTTGCGTTTTTCCCATATTTGCGTTTTTCCCATTACTCAAGAACCCATGCTACCAACCAATTCCTTCTTTTAGTCAACGTGTGCCACAAATGTCTGTTCTTCCATTCCACAGTAAAACTACTGCAACCAGCCACCCTTCTCCCATATTTGCGTTTTCCCCATATTTGCGTTTTCCCCATACTTGCGTTTTCCCCATACTTGCGTTTTCCCCATACTTGCGTTTTCCCCATACTTGCGTTTTCCCCATATTAGCTTTTCTCCCCACTGCTCATGAACCAATCGTACCAACCTTTTCCTTCTTCTAGTCAAGGTGTGCCACAAAGCTCTCTTCTCCCATATTTGCGTTTTTCCCATTACTCAAGAACCCATGCTACCAACCAATTTCTTCTTTTAGTCAACGTGTGCCACAAATGTCTGTTCTTCCATTCCACAGTAAAAATACTGCAACCAGCCACCCTTCTCCCATATTTGCGTTTTCCCCATATTTGCGTTTTCCCCATATTTGCGTTTTCCCCATATTTGCGTTTTCCCCATATTTGCGTTTTCCCCATATTTGCGTTTTCCCCATATTTGCGTTTTCCCCATATTTGCGTTTTCCCCATATTTGCGTTTTCCCCATATTTGCATTTTCCCCATATTTGCGTTTTCCCCATATTTGCGTTTTCCCCATATTTGCGTTTTCCCCATATTTGCGTTTTCCCCATATTTGCGTTTTCGCCATATTTGCGTTTTCGCCATACTTGCGTTTTCCCCATACTTGCGTTTTCGCCATATTAGCTTTTCTCCCCACTGCTCATGAACCAATCGTACCAACCTTTTCCTTCTTCTAGTTAAGGTGTGCCACAAAGCTCTCTTCTCCGATATTTGCTTTTTTCCCATTACTCAAGAAGCCATGCTACCAACCAATTCCTTCTTTTAGTCAATGTGTGCCACAAATGTCTGTTCTTCCATTCCACAGTAAAAATACTGCAACCAGCCACCCTTCTCCAATATTTGCGTTTTTACCATTACTCAAGAACCCATGCTACCAACCGATTCTTTCTTTTAGTGATGGTGTGCCACAAAATTCTATTCTTCCATTCCACTGTAAAAATGCAGCAACCAGCCACTCTTCTCCCATATTTGCGTTTTTCCAATTACTGAGGAACCCATGCTTTCAACCGATTCCTTCTTTTTGACATGTTGTGCCCAAAATTCCTCTTCTCCTATTGTTGCAATTCTCATATTTGCGTTTGTCCCATATTTGCATGTATCCCATATTTGCGTTTTTCCCATATTTGCGTTTTTCCCATATTTGCGTTTTGCCCATATTTGCGTTTTGCCCATATTTGCGTTTCTCCCATATTTGCGTTCTTCCCATATTTGCGTTTTTCCCGTATTTGCGTTTTTCCCGTATTTGCGTTTTTCCCGTATTTGCGTTTTTCCCGTATTTGCGTTTTTCCCGTATTTGCGTTTCTCCCGTATTTGCGTTTCTCCCGTATTTGCGTTTTTCCCGTATTTGCGTTTTTCCCGTATTTGCGTTTTTCCCATATTTGCGTTTTTCCCATATTTGCGTTTTTCCCATATTTGTGTTTTTCCCATATTTGCGTTTTTCCCATATTTGCGTTTTTCCCATATTTGCGTTTTTCCCATATTTGCGTTTTTCCCATATTTGCGTTTTTCCCATATTTGCGTTTTTCCCATTACTCAACAACCCATGCTTTCAACCAATTCCTTCTTTTTGACAAGTTGTGCCCAAATTCCTCTACTCCCATTTTTTCATTTCTGATATTAGCGTTTTTCCTAGATTTGCATATTTCCCATATTTGCGTTTGTCCCATATTTGCATTTGTCCCATATTTGCGTTTGTCCCATATTTGCATATTTCCCATATTTGCGTATGTCCAATGCATGTGTTTGTCCCGTATTTACGTTGGTCCCATATTTGCGTTCTTCCCATATTTGCATTTTCCCCATATTTGCATTTTCCCCATATTTGCGTTTTCCCCATATTTGCGTTTTCCCCATATTTGCGTTTTCCCCATATTTGCGTTTTCCCCATATTTGCGTTTTCCCCATATTTGCGTTTTCCCCATATTTGCGTTTTCCCCATATTTGCGTTTTCCCCATATTTGCGTTTTCCCCATATTTGCATTTTCCCCATATTTGCGTTTTCCCCATATTTGCGTTTTCCCCATATTTGCATTTTGCCCATATTTGCGTTTTCCCCATATTTGCGTCTGCCCCGTATTTGCGTCTGCCCCGTATTTGCGTCTGCCCCGTATTTGCGTCTGCCCCGTATTTGCGTCTGCCCCGTATTTGCGTCTGCCCCGTATTTGCGTCTGCCCCGTATTTGCGTTTGCCCCATATTTACGTTTTTCCCATATTT
The DNA here is from genome assembly GCF_021461395.2 of Schistocerca americana. Taxonomy (NCBI): domain Eukaryota; kingdom Metazoa; phylum Arthropoda; class Insecta; order Orthoptera; family Acrididae; genus Schistocerca; species Schistocerca americana. The sequence continues at coordinate 236,949,306 of NC_060125.1, read as the reverse complement.
GCGTTTTTCCCATATTTGCGTTTTGCCCATATTTGCGTTTTGCCCATATTTGCGTTTCTCCCATATTTGCGTTCTTCCCATATTTGCGTTTTTCCCGTATTTGCGTTTTTCCCGTATTTGCGTTTTTCCCGTATTTGCGTTTTTCCCGTATTTGCGTTTCTCCCGTATTTGCGTTTCTCCCGTATTTGCGTTTTTCCCGTATTTGCGTTTTTCCCGTATTTGCGGTTTTCCCATATTTTCGTTTTTCCCATATTTTCGTTTTTACCATATTTTCGTTTTTCCAATAATTTCGTTTTTCCAATAATTTCGTTTTTCCCATAATTTCGGTTTTCCCATATTTTCGTTTTTCCCATATTTTCGTTTTTCCCATATTTTCGTTTTTCCCATATTTTCGTTTTTCCCATAATTTCGTTTTCCCCCTAATTTCGTTTTCCCCCTAATTTCGTTTTTCCCATAATTTCGTTTTTCCCATAATTTCGTTTTTCCCATAATTTCGTTTTTCCCATAATTTCGTTTTTCCCATATTTTCGTTTTTCCCATATCTTCGTTTTTCCCATATCTTCGTTTTTCCCATGATTGCATTTTTACCATGATTGCATTTTTACCATGATTGCATTTTTACCATGATTGCATTTTTACCATGATTGCATTTTTACCATGATTGCATTTTTACCATGATTGCATTTTTCCCATGATTGCATTTTTCCCATGATTGCATTTTTCCCATGATTGCATTTTTCCCATGATTGCATTTTTCCCATGATTTGCGTTTTTCCCATATTAGCTTTTTTCCCCACGGCTGATGCACCAATTGTACCAACGTTTTTCTTTTTCTAGTCAAGGTGTGCCACAAAATTCTCTTCTCCAATATTAGCGTTTTCCATATTACTCAAGAACCCATGCTACCAACCGATTCCTTCTTTTGGTCAAGGTATGCAACAAAATATTATTCTTGCATTCCACTGTAAAAATACAGCAACCAGCCACTCTTATCCCATATCTGCGATTTTCCCATCACTCAGGAACCCATGCTTTCAACCAATTCCTTCTTTTAGACAAGTTGTGCCCCTTATTCCTCTCCTCCCATTGTTGCATTGCTCATATTTGCGTTTGCCCCATATTTGCATATTTCCCATATTTGCGTTTGTCCCATATTTGCATATTTCCCATATTTGCGTATGTCCAATGCATGCGTTTGTCCCGTATTTACGTTTTTCCCATATTTGCGTTTGTCCCGTATTCACAATTTTCCCATATTTGCGTTTTTCCCATATTTGCGTTTTTCCCATATTTGCGTTTTTCTCATATTTGCGTTTTGCCCATATTTGCGTTTCTCCCATATTTGCATTTCTCCCATATTTGCATTTCTCCCATTTTTGCGTTTCTCCCATATTTGCATTTCTCCCATATTTGCATTTTTCCCATATTTGCATTTTTCCCATATTTGCGTTTTTCCCATATTTGCATTTTTCCCATATTTGCATTTTTCCCATATTTGCATTTTTCCCATATTTGCGTTTTTCCCATATTTGCGTTATCCCATATTTGCCTTTTTCCCATATTTGCCTTTTTCCCATATTTGCCTTTTTCCCATATTTGCCTTTTTCCCATATTTGCCTTTTTCCCATATTTGCCTTTTTCCCACATTTGCGTTTTTCCCGTATTTCCGTTTTTCCCAAATCTGCATTTTTCCCGTTTCTGCATTTTTCCCATATCTGCGTTTTTCCCATATTTGCGTTTTTCCCTTATTTGTGTTTACCCACATTTGGGTTTTTCCCATGTTCGCGATTTTCCCATGTTCGCGTTTTTCCCATGTTTGCGTTTTTCCCATGTTTGCGTTTTTCCCATTTTGCGGTTTTCCCATGTTTGCGTTTTTGCAATGTTTGCGTTTTTTCCCATGTTTGCGTTTATCCCATGTTTGTGTTTATCCCATGTTTGTGTTTTTCCTATGTTTGTGTTTATCCCATGTTTGTGTTTTTCCCATGTTTGTGTTTTTCCCATGTTTGCGTTTTTCCCATATTTGCGTTTTTCCCATATTTGCGTTTTTCCCGTATTTGCGTTTTTCCCGTATTTGCGTTTTTCCCGTATTTGCGTTTTTCCCATATTTGCGTTTTTCCCATATTTGCGGTTTTCCCATATTTGCGTTTTTCCCGTAGTTGCGTTTTTCCCGTAGTTGCGTTTTTCCGATATTTGCGTTTTTCCCATATTTGCTTTTTTCCCATACTTGCCTTTTTCCCATATATGCGTTTTTCCCATGTTTGCGTTATTCCCATGTTTGCGTTATTCCCATGTTTGCATTTTTCCCATGTTTGCGTTTTTCCCAAATTTGCGTTTTTCCCATATTTGTGTTATTCCCATATTTGCCTTTTTCCCATATTTGCCTTTTTCCCATATTTGCCTTTTTCCCATATTTGCCTTTTTCCCATTTTTGCCTTTTTCCCATTTTTGCCTTTTTCCCATTTTTGCCTTTTTCCCATTTTTGCCTTTTTCCCATTTTTGCCTTTTTCCCATTTTTGCCTTTTTCCCACATTTGCGTTTTCCCCGTATTTCCGTTTTTCCCATATCTGCGTTTTTCCCATATCTGCGTTTTTCCCATATTTGCGTTTTACCCACATTTGCGTTTTTCCCATGTTTGCGTTTTTCCCATGTTTGCGTTTTTCCCATGTTTGTGTTTTTCCCATGTTTGCGTTTTTCCCATGTTTGCGTTTTTCCCATGTTTGTGTTTTTCCCATGTTTGCGTTCTTCCCATGTTTGCGTTCTTCCCATGTTTGCGTTCTTCCCATGTTTGCGTTTTTCCCATATCTGCGTTTTTCCCATATTTGCGTTTACCCACATTTGCGTTTTTCCCATGTTTGCGTTTTTCCCATGTTTGCGTTTTTCCCATGTTTGTGTTTTTCCCATGTTTGCGTTTTTCCCATGTTTGCGTTTTTCCCATGTTTGCGTTTTTCCCATGTTTGCGTTCTTCCCATGTTTGCGTTCTTCCCATGTTTGCGTTCTTCCCATGTTTGCGTTCTTCCCATGTTTGCATTCTTCCCATGTTTGCGTTCTTCCCATGTTTGCGTTTTTCCCATGTTTGCGTTTTTCCCTTGTTTGCGTTTTTCCCTTGTTTGCGTTTTTCCCATATTAGCGTTTATCCCATGTTTGCATTTTTACAATGTTTGCATTTTTCCCATATTTGCGTTTTTCCCCATATTAGCTATTTTCCCCAGGGCTCATGAACCAATTGTACCAACCTTTTCCTTCTTCTAGTCAAGGTGTGCCACAAAATTCTCTTCTCCCATACTAGCGTTTTTCCCATTACTCAAGAACCCATGCTACCAACCGATTCCTTCTTTTAGACAAGGTGTGCCACAATATTCTATTCTTGCATTCCCCTGTAAAAATACAGCAACCAGCCTCTCTTCTCCCATATTTGCGTTTTTCGCATTACTCAGCAACCAATGCTTTCAACCGATTCTTTCTTTTAGACAAGTTGTCCCCATATTCCTCTTATTTGCGTTTGTCTCATATTTGCATACTTCCCATATTTGCGTTTGTCCCATATTTGCATATTTCCCATATTTGTGTATGTCCAATGCATGCGTTTGTCCTGTATTTGCGTTTTTCCCATATTTTCTTTTGTCCTGTATTTACGTTTTTCCCATATTCCGATTCTCGCATATTTGCGTTTTCCCCATATTTGCGTTTTCCCCATATTTGCGTTTTCCCCATATTTGCGTTTTCCCCATATTTGCGTTTTCCCCATATTTGCGTTTTCCCCATATTTGCGTTTTCCCCATATTTGCGTTTTCCCCATGTTTGCGTTTTCCCCATGTTTGCGTTTTTACCATGTTTGCGTTTTTCCCATATTTGCGTTTTTCCCATATTTGCGTTTTTCCCATATTTGCGTTTTTCCCATATTTGCGTTTTTCCCATATTTGCGTTTATCCCATATTTGCGTTTATCCCATATTTGCGTTTTTCCCATATTTGCGTTTTTCCCGTATTTGGGTCTTTCCCGTATTTGCGTTTTTCCTGTATTTTCGTTTTTCGCATATTCGTTTTTCCCAAATTTTCGTTTTTCCCATATTTGCGATTTAGCCATATTTGCGTTTTCCCATATTTGCGTTTTTCCCGTATTTGCGTTTTATCCGTATTTGGGTTTTTCCCGTATTTGGGTTTTTCACGTATTTGCGTTTTTCCCGTATTTGGGTTTTTCCCGTATTTGGGTTTTTCCCGTATTAGTTTTTTCCCGTATTGCGTTTTTCCCGTATTTGCGTTTTTCCCGTATATGCGATTTTCCCGTATTTGCGTTTTTCCCGTATTCGTTTTTCGCATATTCGTTTTTCCCAAATTTGCGTTTTTCCCATATTTGCGTTTTTCCCATATTTGCGTCTTTCCCATATTTGCGTTTTCCCCATATTTGCGTTTTCCCCATATTTGCGTTTTCCCCATATTTGCGTTTTCCCCATATTTGCGTTTTCCCCATATTTGCGTTTTCCCCATATTTGCGTTTTTCCCATCTTTGCGTTTTTCCCATCTTTGCGTTTTTCCCACATTTGCGTTTTTCCCACATTTGCGTTTTTCCCACATTTGCGTTTTTCCCGCATTTGAGTTTTTCCCACATTTGCGCTTTTCCCACTACTCATGAACCCATCCCACTAACCGATTCCTTCTTTTAGTCAAGGTGTTGCAAAATTCTCTTCTCCCATATTTGCGTTTTTGCCATTACTCAAGAACCCATGCTACCAACCGATTCCTTCTTCTAGTCAAGGTGTGACACAAAATTCTCTCAAGTATGGCAAAAACGGAAGTATGGGGAAATCGCGAGTGCGGGGAAAATCGCGAGTGCGGGGAAAATCGCGAGTGGGGGACATACGCATATATGGGAGAAGAGAAATTTGGGGCACAACTTGACTAAAAGAGGGAATCGGTTGGTAACATGGGTTCTTGAGTAATGGGGAAAACGCAAATGTGGGAGAAATGCAAATGTGGGAAAAACGCAAATGTGGGGGAAATGCAAATGTGGGAAAAACGCAAATGTGGGAAACACACAAATAGGAAAAAACCGCAAATATGGGAAAAACGCAAATATGGGAAAAACATAAACATGGGAAAAACGCAAATATGGGACAAATGCAAATATGGGACAAACATACTTGCGTTTTTCCCACATTTGCGTTTTTCTTACATTTGCGTTTTTCCGATTATTCATGAACCCATCCTACCAACCGTTTCCTTCTTCTAGTCATGGTGTGCCACAAAATTCTCTTCTCCCACATTTGCGTCTCCCCCGTATTTGCGTCTCCCCCGTATTTGCGTCTCCCCCGTATTTGCGTCTCCCCCGTATTTGCGTCTCCCCCGTATTTGCGTCTCCCCCGTATTTGCGTCTCCCCCGTATTTGCGTCTCCCCCGTATTTGCGTCTCCCCCGTATTTGCATTTTCGCCATGTTTGCATTTTCGCCATGTTTGCATTTTCGCCATGTTTGCATTTTCGCCATGTTTGCATTTTCGCCAGGTTTGCATTTTCGCCAGGTTTGCATTTTCGCCATATTTGCGTTTTTCCCACAAATCGCTAAACCAATGCACAGTGAAATTTGTTTAATGAGTTGTAGCAGAACTACTTTATTACCAACGTGTGACAATTTGAGTCACAGCGTCAGATGTGCATTTTTTTGTGAGAGTGAAAAGTGCACATTATGAACAGAAAATTGTTTACAGAACAGCGCGGCCGGCGGCTGTGGCCGAGCGATACTAGGCGCTTCAGTCCGGAACCGCGCTGCTGCTACGGTCGCAGGCTCGAATCCTGCCTCGGGCATTGATGTGTGTGATGTCCTTAAGTTAGTTAGGTTTAAGTAGTTCTAACTCTAGGGTATTCATGACCTCAGATGTTAAGTCCCATAGCGCATAGAGCCATTTGAACAATTCTAGAACAGCGCGTGTTTGCTCTGCAGTTGTGGAAATTTGATAGACACAGCCGCCATGCAGGCAAGCTGCGTACAAATTACATAGAAGGTACGAGGTGACAATTTCTGTAACTGGCTTACGAAGCAGAGCCGGCCAGAATTAGTAACTGTTGATGTTGTTGTGGTCTTCAGTCCTGAGACTGGTTTGCTGCAGCTCTCCATGCTACTCTATCCTGTGCAAGCTTCTTCATCTCCCAGTACTTACTGCAACCTACATCCTTCTGAATCTGCTTAGTGTATTCATCTCTTGGTCTCCCTCTACGATTTTTACCATCCACGCTGCCCTCCAATACTAAATTTGTGATCCCTTGATGCCTCAAAACATGTCCTACCAACCGGTCCCTTCTTTTTGTCAAGTTGTGCCACAAACTCCTCTTCTCCCCAATTCTGTTCAATACCTCCTCATTAGTTATTTGATCTACCCATCTAATCTTCAGCATTCTTCTGTAGCACCACATGTCGAAAGGTTCTATTCTCTTCTTGTCCAAACTATTTATCGTCCATGTTTCACTTCCATACATGGCTACACTCCATACAAATACTTTCAGGAACGACTTCCTAACAGTTAAATCTATACTCGATGTGAACAAATTTCTCTTCTTCAGAAACGCTTTCCCGACACTTAAATCTATACTCGATGTTAACAAATGTCTCTTCTTCAGAAACGCTTTCCTTACCATTGCCAGTCTACATTTTATATCTTCTCTGCTTCAACCATCTTCAGTTTTTTTTTCTTCCCAAATAGCAAAACTCATGTACTACTTTAAGCGTCTCATTTCGTAATCTAATTCCCTCCGCATTACCCGATTTAATTTGACTACATTCCATTATCCTCGTTTTGCTTTTGTTGATGTTCATCTTATATTCTCCCTTCAAGACACTGTCCATTCCGTTCAACTGCTCTTCCAAGTCCTTTGCTGTCTCTGACAGAATTACAATGTCATGGGCGAACTCCAAAGTTTTTTTTTTTCTTCTCCATGAATTTTAATACCTACTCCGAATTTTTCTTTTGTTTCCTTTACTGCTTGCTCAATATACAGATTGAATAACATCGGGGAGAGGCTACAACCCTGTCTCACTCCCTTCCCAACCACTGCTTCCCTTTCATGCCCCTCCACTCTTATAACTGCCACCTGGTTTCTGTACAAATTGTAAATAGCCTTTCGCTCCCTGTATTTTACCCCTGCCACCTTCAGAATTTGAAAGAGAGTATTCCAGTTAACATCGTCAAAAGCTTTGTCTAAGTCTACAAATGCTAGAAACGTAGGTTTGCCTTTTCTTAATCTTTCCATTAGTAACTACAGAAGAAAATCTCAGCTCTTTGTACAGGAATTCGTTAAATAGCCCAAGAAACTTGCAAGAAGAGCTTCTAAGCAACTACAGTTTTCCGATGGAAGTTTAAGGAGGATAGTAACGCCATTACATTTGAAGCCTTACAAGTCAACATTACTATACGCCCAAAATGAGGGTGATTCTCACCGAAGACGTGAATTTTATGAGTCGTGTGTGATCCGCAGCGGAAGCGATCCTAACTTTTATAAAACAATTCTTTGGTCTGGTGGGGCAAGTTATAAGTTAACTGGAAGAGTTAACAGACTGAAATGCGTGTACTGGTCTTCTGAAAATCCGCCATTTGTTATTCATGAGGAAAGGTATCCTGAAATGCTACGGGAATTTGTTATTGGATTAGCAATACCCCTGCGCTTGATGTACGAAACAGTCACATCTGGCAGCACTACGGATTACGCATATGTGTATTTTTGGACGACAGTTTGCAAGAGTGGTTAGGAAGGCAGCATAAAATCGTTTGGTCTCCAAGATTACCGGACTTCACACCATGTGATTTTTCACTATGGCTTATATTGAAACACAGCGTTATGTCTACAAAGCCATTACGTATAGTGCATTTAAGGGTTTTGATTGAACAAGAATCTGAAATTAATTTTTGTTATAATGGGGAGTTATATGACAAGATACGTAAAACAGTAAGTTAAGGCCAGGTTCTCATTCAAATGACCAAAAAGTAGGCAAAGTCTGGAAATTTTTCTTGAGACAATGAAAAGACATACAAAGGATCTGTTTGTGGATTATGACTGATCATACTTAGAGCTTTATTTTATATTTTCATTACAAAAACTGGCACCCATAATTATCGTTTGATTAAGGACATGCGAGTCTGAAGTACCCAGGCTGTGTACAGCGTAGTCCCTCAGGAGTTGTCTGAAGTAAAAAATGGATAACATCAGTCGAATTTACTTTAAATATATGGGAGCTTCTACCTGACCGCAATGAAATAACCTCCAATTTAACGATATGGTGCTAACTCGAACGCTGTGTTCGATATTTGGAGATTTATTTCACTCTTTACAGCTTTACAAAAAATAGTTAATATTAACAAATTTCATATGTTTTAGGTATAAGCTCCCAAGAAAGGTGTATACTTTTCAGGGTCAAAGGTAGAAGTTAAAAGGTTGAACCGTTTTTATTTTATGCTGCACGCAGTTTTGAAACATTGTGTTTTCGTGAAAAACATGTTTGAAGTTTAGAGAAAACATTTATATGAATTCCAGAATGAGATTTTCACTCTGCAGCGGAGTGCGCCCTGATACGAAACTTCCTGGCAGATTAAAATTGTGTGCCCGACCGAGACTCGAACTCGGGACCTTTGCCTTTCGCGGGCAAGTGCTCTACCATCTGAGCTACCGAAGCACGACTCTCGCACGGTACTCACAGCTGTACTTCTGCCAACACCTCGTCTCCTACATTCCAAACTTTACAGAAGCTCTCCTGCGTACCTTGCAGAACTAGCACTCCTGAAAGAGTCGGGCACACTGTTTTATTCTGCCAGGAAGTTTCATATCAGCGCACACTCCGCTGCAGAGTGAAAATCTCATTCTGGAAACATCCCCCAGGCTGTGGCTAAGCCATGTCTCCGCAATATCCTTTCTTTCAGGAGTGCTAGTTGTGCAAGGTTCGCAGGAGAGCTTCTGTAAAGTTTGGAAGGTAGGAGACGAGGTACTGGCAGAAGTGAAGTTGTGAGTACCGGGCGTTAGTCATGCTTCGGTAGCTAAGTTGGTAGAGCACTTGCCCGCGAAAGGCAAAGGTCACGAGTTCGAGTCTCGGTCGGGCGCACAGTTTTAATCTGCCAGGAAGTTTAATATCCAACACAACTTGAAATTTTCGTTTCTTTGCATCAAGTGATAGCTTGAGTGTATATCTATGCATTGCGTAGAATCGTCTCACGTGTATTGATTAAAACACTATTTTTCTGGTTGTTGATTATCATGAAAGATGCGGAATGGACATCTCTAGCACAGTTGTTCCCGTTCTGCTAAGTAAATATACCCTTTCTGCGTTTTGTAGTTCAGTTGCACAGCAGATTCACCGCTCGTTACGTCTGAGTATGAATACTGATAGTGAAGAGCGACTGGGTACGTCGCAAGTTGCTAAGAGCTGGAAACTACCAAATTGTCGTGTTAAGCTGGGGCATGAGTAGGCTTGGACGATTTGAACAAGTTGTGATCTTAACCAACTTTGATTCCATCAGGTCCTGTTGACTATAGACCTGGAAGAACATATGGTGACATGATCTGCCGCCGTCTGCTGAGTTGTAACGAAAATGCGCTGAAGATGGCTGTTTGTAGCTGAAATCTAGATTTTCAAGCATAATAAAATCTAATGGGATTGCGACGACTGCTGTGTGCCTCTCCTTCCTTGGTTTGCAATCTGCTAGCTGGGTGTTGAACAAAGGCTTTCAGCTGCAATAAGGCAAGATCATACCTACTTCCTTTTGTCGACGGCCGGGGTTTCCGAGCGGTTCTAGGCGCTACAGTCTGGAACCGCGCTACCGCTACTGTCGCAGGTTCGAATGCTGCCTCGGGCATTTATGTGTGTGATGTCCTTAGGTTAGTTAGGTTTAAGTAGTTCTAAGTTCTCGGGGACTGATGACCTCAGAAGATAAGTCCAATAGTGGTCAGAGCCATTTATGTCGAAGATCATGTCTCTTTCGTTTTGCTTCTCATGTCCTTTAATTTTCCAAATGCCCTCGTAATAATTCAGAACTAAAATTTTCATAGGGCTATAGGCCTAAAGCATGCCTGGGAACTCTCAAATTGATCAGCACAATGCCAGTTCCACACCAGAATTGTTCTGTGATTGTAAAAAAAAAAAAAAAAAAAACAAGAAAAAAGAAAAAAAACCACATGTAGCATGCTAATCAGGCAGCTGGTATTTTTCATACTAGACGTAAATAAGAGTATGAACAAGAACAAACCTGGCCAACGCCAATTAGGGGGACTAAGATAGTGCATACGTTCTACACTAGAAAAAATTAATTGATGTTAGTACGGCTGTGTTCCACTTTTTGTATCCTGCCTGGAAAGCGGCGTGTGGGTCTGCTCCTGTGATCTGCAAAATAGGGCGAATGAAGGAAGCGAGTAAGAGCAGGCGAGTTAAAGCACTTCGGTACTGCGTGTAAATTAAAAGCACATTTACTATAGGAAAAGCAAGTTAATAAGTGGTTACATAACTTTGCGATGAAGAGAACGCAGGTGCGAAGCCGTATTCCCATCGTAAATAGTACAAAGTCTCAGTAGCGAGCCAACACTCTCTAAAGTTGAAGCGATGTATCGAGCCGTCTGCTCTTGATGAAATGGGCAGATAGCAGAGCGGCGCCCGTTGAGCTCCACAGCGTCGGCTAGAGGGCGCTGTGGTCGGCGTAGTTCGTCCACTCTCATAGTGCCAACCCAAGGTATATAGAAAAAGCCCTGTCATGCCCCTTGTTTTGACTTGTACAGATGCGTATCGAACGAAACCGAAAGTAAAATTTACGAGTAACATGGCACTGAGTTTGTGGTGTGTCGCATTTGCCGTGTAAGCATGAGGCTGTGCTGCGCTAGGGTCCTCGTCGTGACGTCACGGCGGTCCACCCAATAGCAAGCGTTTTCGCCTAAGTGCCTCCCCCCCCCCCCCCCCCCCCCCGGAGAAAGCGTGCCAACCTACGAGCGTGCACCTACGCTGTGGCATCGGAACTATCGATATCACACCACTGATCTTGTACACACCCATATCGATCCTTTAACACAACAAAGCAAACTAAAAATTTCATGTTTTGGCGAGATGTTTAATATAGTAAGCTTACTTGAGGTTATGTTACTCATGATTCAAAGATCCAACTATGAGAACCTGACATTTTACAAGTTTTCCAGTAATGCATCATCTCACCACGCATCAGTGTAGAGGGGAAGGAGATAATGCATCATGTTCTACACTACAGAAATATAGTCATTGACAGTGACCAGCTAACATTGCTTCTTCAAACATCGGAAAATCCTGGATAGGATAATGACAGTTTCATGAAAAGGTCAGATTGTTACTCATCATAAAGCGGAGATATTGAGTCGCAGACAGACAGAACAAAAGGACTACAAAACATGTAAGTTTTAAGCCAGAAGGCGTCCTTCTGAAATAGACCACACACCCACACCCACACATACACACACATACACACACATACACACACATACACACACATACACACACACACACACACACACACACACACACCTTTTGCGTGAATATATATATATATATATATATATATATATATATATATATATATATGTGTGTGTGTGTGTGTGTGTGTGTGTGTGTGTGTGTGTGTTGTCTATTTCAGAAGAAAGCTTTCTTGGCGAAAGTTTACGTGATTAGTAGTCTTTTTGTTGTGCCTGTCTGTGACTCAGTCTCCGCTGTATGGCGGTAAGCAATCGGTCCTTAACATAATATTGCTTTTTACTACATTTGATCTAGGCCTACTTGAGGTGGGTTCCAAGGCTTTCCTAAACGTTTAAAGACTGTATTGCCATCATCAGCTACTAAATGATACCAGTATCTCATCGTAATGCTCCAAAAAAGACCTGTAAAGACATGCAACAAAGCTAAAGACAGACGCACTGACCAAGCACCATTTCAGATGGATAGAAGGCGTTTTGGTGAGACACTTATTGGATGGTATCTATGAAACTGCCTGTTTTCGTAATACACAAATATAGTTTCGTAATGTTCCGGATGTGATACGTAAACTTGCCTAAAGACGATGATAAAAAAAGGTGCTCCAAATGGAGGGTGAAATTCGATACCTTTAAAAATGATATTCGCACCAAAATAAAATTATTTATCAAATTACATGACGATTTTCAGCACAAAACACGCACATGTTGCTTATCGATATACCGAAGTACTATTATAGATATGTTAATGCGAAGAAAATTCGAACTTAACACCAAAATAAAATTGTATTTTTTCTCAAAATACTTAAGAGTTCGAGTACGAAACACTGATGTCACTATGGTAACATTGAAAAAATACTACGCGTTAGCGCTACTGCTAAAACTTACAGGTTAAGCAAGACTTGTTGAAGAATAAAGTTTCACATATATGTACCACAATTTGATAGGCACACCGAACCCTCAAATTAAATATTTCCACATCTAAATTGCTTGTACTGATTTAACTTATGGGTTAGTTGATGAAATTGTTTCGACCTTTGTAACGCACATAGCAATTGGTCCTGCAACGTTAAAAAAAGCACTTTGGCACTACTGCTTTGTAATTTACAGCTTATTGTGCACGTATCAACGAGAATAGTTTGATTTTTGTACCAAATTAAACAATTTATTTCCACATCTAAATTTCCGAAAAACTCGTCCTAGCTCAGACATTATAGTGAAACTCATGCTAGGTTATTAACTTTATCGTGTACTACAGACTGTTTCTAAACATCTGCTTTCAGATAGTGGAAAGTACATGACACTCAATGAAACAGCATACTGAGCAATAGTAACATTCATATAGGTAAGAAATGAAGATTGCTGTTCTTTCACCCAGACATAATACTGATCTCATTCTCGGGTATTAACTTTATCTTGCATCACAAAATGTATGCTATCTTTTCCTGGTAACGGTAATTTAAACTATGGCACAATGGAGACTATATGACACTGTCTTTCCTACATGACCGTTTCACAAAAAAGGAAAAGAATTACAAACTGCCCCATACATAAACTACCTGTAGCAAAATTGTAACAAAATTCTCCATATATCGTAACGTTAGACGCTAAAATCTGGGGCAAGGACGGTCAATTTATTTTTTAAAAACTGGCTAAAACCAGCCAAAACCGATGCTGTCACTGCCAGATGCCAATAAACAGGGTGTAGCGTCTGCAACAACTGGAGTACGGAATCTGTACAATTCTAGACATAGCGCTTATATCCTCTATCATGGTGGCTACCATTATCGCAGGTACTGCTGGATAAAGAAAAGGTCTACATCTACATCCATACTCCGCAAGCCACCCGACGGTGCGTGGCGGAGGGTACTTTGAGTGCCACTGTCATTACCTCCCTTTTCTGTTCCAGTCGCGTATGGCTCGCGGGAAGAACGACTGCCAGAAATCCTCCGTGCGCGATCGAATCTCTCTAATTTTACATCGTGACTCCTCGGGAGGTATAAGTAGGGGGAAGCAATATATTCGATACCTCATCCAGAAACGCACCCTCTCGAAACCTGAACAGCAAGCTACACCGCGATGCAGAGCGCCTCTCTTGCAGAGTCTGCCACTTGAGTTTGCTAAACATCTCCGTAACGCTATCACGCTTACCAAATAACCCTGTGACGAAACGCGCCGCTATTCTTTGGATCTTCTCTATCTCCTCTGTCAACCCGACCTGGTACAGATCCCACACTGATGAGCAATACTCAAGTATAGGTCGAACGAGTGTTTTGTAAGCCACCTCCTTTGTTGATGGACTACATTTTCTAAAGACTCTCCCAATGAATCTCAACCTGGCACCCGCCCTACCAACAATTAATTTTATATGATCATTCCACTTGTAAGTAGGCTGTTTGTTTTCTTATTGGCAACGTTACATAGCGCTCTGTATGAAAATCACTGGGTGTGCTGTGTGCAGTCTGTGGCTAGTTTGCATTGTTGTCTGCCATTGTAGTGTTCGGCAGCGGCAGCTGGATGTGAACAGCGCGTAGCGTTGCGCAGTTGGAGGTGAGCCGCCAGCAGTGGTGGATGTGGGGAGAGAAATGGCGGAAGTATGGTATTTGTAAGAATGGATGTTATGAACTCCTATATATATTATGGCCTTTGATGACTATTGAGGTAAATACATTGTTTGTTCTCTATCAAAATCTTTCATTTGCTAACTATGCCTATCAGTAGTTAGTGCCTTCCGTAGTTTGAATCTTTTATTTAGCTGGCAGTAGTGGCGTTTGCTGTATTGCAGTAGTTCGAGTAACCAAGATTTTTGTGAGGTAAGCGATTTGTGAAACGCATAAGTTAATGTTAGTCAGGGCCATTTTTTTGTAGGGATTTTTGAAAGTCAGATTGCGTTGCGCTAAAAATATTGTGTCAGTTTAAGCACAGTCTTGTATAATTGTTCAAAGGAGACGTTTCATATGTCGACCCTTAGCCGAGGATACCTCACTGGAATCTTCCGATTTTTTCTTGTAGTTTGTGTAATTAGTGTAGCTTTTGTTTATTGCTAGCGCGTAATTGTAGAGAGAATCTCCTTTGTGGTTGCAGTCTTTCATGGTTGTACAGTAAAGCAGTTGTGGCATGCATGTAGATTTTCACCAAGTATTTCGCAGCTGCGCTTCCAATTAACTAGATATTATTTTCAGTGCTATGTTAATGTGTTTTCTTATTTTTGCTCTTCAAATTGTGCTTTTCTGTGTTATCGTGTGAAATATTGTGACAATAATGGCGTGTGAAAAACGTAACACTAGGCTCCAAAGTAAACTGAGAAATAATAGTGACGACGAGCGTAGCTTACCAGCACCACTGTGTAATGAATTAACAGACATTCAAAGTAGTAATTTGGTAATTGTGCATAGGGAAATGGAGCGGGCGGCAAATGATGGCCTAGACAGTGAAACAATTAGTGAACAGGGAAGCATTATCGATCGATCGGTCGGCAACAGCTCGCCTCAGGAATCCGAAATGACAGGAGACAGTCTTGCAAATACTGTAGATTCAGGTTTTGGGGCCTCACCGTTTTCTCAAATAAGTCAAAACACATTTTCTGCTTGTCAAAATGTGAATGCTGCCGGTGCAAATGCACTGCCGAAATGCATAGAGGAACAGATTCCAGACACTAATACATTATTACTGCAATTAATGCAGCAAATGAAACAAAATCAGAGACAAACACAGCAACAGTTAGACACAATGGAACAAACTCTTCCAAAGTTAGACACAATGGAAGAAAATCTTCAAAAGTTAGACACAATGGAACAACACCAGAGACAAACACAGCAACAGTTAGACACAGTGGAACAAAATCTTAAAACGTTAGACACCACGCTTGAACAAACACGTGAAGGTTTAACTACTGAGTTACATAACATTGAATCGAAATGTCAAAAAGTCTGTAATGACGTAAAAACACATATTTGTGAACATTTTCAACCTATTTTTTCGCGGCATGAAAATGCATTACAGAATCACGAAGCAGCCATAAAAGAACTGCAAACTATTGTTCATGAAAATCATGAGACCTTGCAAGCTAAAATTGACTCAGTTGCATCTACCGATTTGGTTACGCAACTTGCAAAAACTCAGGAAAACTTAAAGGACACAGTAGATACTCTGAAAATTGGTTCAGAAAGACACATGGAGGAAATTAGTTCATTATCAGAGAAAGTAGTTGAACTTTCGGATCAGCTAAATAATTTATCTACGAAGGTAGATGATAATCTGAATGACACAAAACCGGTAGTCTTTAATGACACAGAAGAGTGCGAACAAATTAGAAAATTCAAACAAAATCAAAATCAAATCAATACACAGTACAAAAGAGAAATCCGGAAAGTACAAGATCAGCTGACACAGGTAATACAAGAATTACGTATTTCAGAGGACACTCGCGCCCCAATAGGGGAAGAGGGACATAGAAATACGGAAAAGCCACAAAATAATAACACAGGGCATTTCGGAAGTTATGAAAGAAACTGGCAATGTGCACCGAATTTTGAGATGGAACCGCCGATACGATGTAACAATGACCGACATGCGACTCGCCGACATGATGATTTTGACTATAAGCTGTTCATTACCACCCGTAAATTCAAAACGTTTAAGAATTCTGGCAACGACATTCATCCACAAGCGTGGCTCCATCAATTCTCTCATTGATTTCCTCCCAACTGGTCATTAGAGCACAGATTAGAATTTATGTGTGGCTATTTAGAGAATGAACCAGTTGTAAGAATGCGATCGGTCATTCACGATTGTCACAGTGAAAGAGATTTTTATCATGCCTTCCTCTCAGCATATTGGTCTCAAGCTACACAAGACCGAGTAAAACATAGCATCATAATGATGAAACATTTAGAACAATCTGAATTTTCCAGTCTTATGAAATATTTTGAAGACATGTTGCACAAGAATCAGTACCTGTCAAGCCCATACAGCCCCTCAGAACTCATCTGCATTTGCTTAATCATATTACCTGAACATTTACGACATATTATTTTGGCAGGACGTTGCAAAGACGACATTGAAGCTTTTCAGGGACTGTTACAAGAACTGGAAATTGACACTGACAATCGGGGAACGCGAAAACAGGAGCACAACAATTACAGATCACATCCGTCACAATTCCGCGATGACACAAATAATATACGACAAGGCTATTCTTTCAACGTAAATCGTGACCAAAACAGACACCACCCGTATGACAACCGTTGGCAGAGTAGTAATAATTACAGGGAAAGATCACCTCTCCGCGGTAATGACTATCACAGAGACAATCAGAGAAACAGGCAATATGGGAACCAAAATAATTATTATCAAGGGAGACAGAATAACTTCAGATACAACGGTCCAGCGCGCAGTTACGATTCAGGGAGAAATTCTACACCACGTGACCGACAAGAAAGAAACTATGGAATCTACTGACATGACGACAGACGATATGATCGTAACGACAGACCTGAATTACATCAGAACTGGCGGGATTCAAACAGAGCAGAGCCCTCTCGACAAGGTGAATTTGTAGAAGTTAGGTCTCCAAATCCCAATAATGACGCGCGCCAACAAAGACACAATAGGCAATGACTCATACCGCTGGCAGCCACAAAACGTACTTATGAAACTGACGAAGCAGCTGCCGTAGCTAGTAATTACGTAAAAATGGAAGACATTAGGGACATCTTACTCCAGGAACACGACGTAAAAAATAACATTGCATATCCTGTGATTCACATTACTGTAAATGACGTAAAATTTACGGCAGTACTTGACTCTGGCAGTCCCATTTCAGTAATTAGTGAAGCAGCTTTTAGAAAATGCAACATATCGAACGATTGCCCCACGCTTCCGTTACGTAAGATTAAATTACAAGGTGCAATCTTTGGAAAAAGTGTAGATGTACGCCAACAAACCAATTTAGAATTCTTTTGCCAAAGCCACAGCTTCTCTATGAACTTTCTTATTGTTCCATTATTGTCGACAGAAATTATACTGGGAGTAGACTTTTTGAATGAATACAAAGCAATCTTAAGCTTTCACGATGCTGAAATAAGTTTAGAAAAAGAAGGTAAGTCAGTAGCTTTGAAATTTGAAGATTGGCTCTCAAACCATGACGAAGAAATTAATCGGCTTTACCTCCTGTTAGACAACAGTTCGGAATTTTCGACGGAACTTGACACTAACAATCACTCTGCAGGTACTGACAGGGATGATATCGACGGCGCATTTGATACTAATGAGTTAATTCAGAATAAAATTCAAACAATTGAGAATTGTAATGACAGTGATAGGCAAGGCCTTTTTGAGATTTTACAAGCACATTCCACAGTTTTTACTAACAAAACAGGAACAATCAAGGGATTTCAATACCAATTTCGTGTTTGTGAGCATACTAAATTTTGTGTTAGACCATACGTAATTCCAGCACATTATAGGGACCGTGTTAGAACAGAAATACGATCTATGCTTGACGAGGGCATTATTGAGCCTGCAGTAAGCTCATACAAAAATCCATTACATGTTGTTGAGAGGAAAAATGGATCGATCAGGCTTGTCTTTGATTCGAGACGAATCAATACTATCATTATTCCTGAAACAGACAGGCCGCAAACGTCGGAAGAACTTCTTCAAAATTTTAATGGTGTAAAAGTGTTGTCTTCCATTGATCTCAGATCCAGCTTTTATCAGATCGAACTTAATCCAGAATGTAGAAAATACACAGCTTTCCTTTGTTTCGGCGTTTGTTATCAGTTTCGGAAACTTCCTTTTGGTTTGAACATTTCTTCGGGAGCATTCGTTCGCGGGTTAAATTCCATATTACCTGAGTTCTTAAAACGTCACATCACCTTATATGTGGACGATATCCTAATAGCAGAAGCTTCATGGGAACAACATAATCGCATCCTCAACAGTTTGTTACGAATTTTTGCAGAATCTGGAATTACAGTTAACTTGGAAAAGTCTGAATTGGGTAGGTCAAAGGTGAGGTTTTTGGGACATATTATTTCTTCTGAAGGCATTCAGCCGGATCCTGAAAAGTTAGAAGCAATCAGAGCCATTCCAGTTCCATCCACAAAAAAACAAGTCCGCGGTTTTCTAGGTCTCGTAAATTTTTACCGTCGTTTTCTGAATATGCAAATTCTTGTTACACCAAAACTTTGTTCTCTCACTGGAAAAAATACTATTTGGAACTGGGACGAACAAGCACAGTTGGAATTCAATTCTTTGAAAGAAGCGTTACTTAACGCGCCAATACTAGCTCATCCAGATCTGTCACAAGATTTCTGCCTTAGCACGGATTCTTCTAAAGTCTGCCTTGGTGCCCATTTATTTCAAGAAGCCATAGAAAATGACACTACTGTTCAGAAAACCATTGCTTTTGCTAGCCGAGTGCTAACAAAATCTGAAAATAATTATTCCGTTACTGAATTAGAAGCTTTAGCTATCGTTTGGGCATTTAACAAATTCCGTTTCTTTCTTTCTGGTAAGCACTTTAAAGTATACAGTGATCATCGTGCATTACAATTTCTTATGCCTTCAAAATTAAATCATGACAGGTTAAAACGTTGGGCGTTGTTTCTGCAAGAATTCCACTTCACAATAGTCTAAATTCCCGGCAAGGAGAACATTGTTGCGGACGCACTGTCACGCGCACCGGCTGGACTTGAGAAAAGTAACACAGAAGGCAACCCCGAGAAAAATTTCAGTATTCTTTACATTCAGAAAGTCGCCTTTGAAAACTTCATCACCACATCTTTAAAGGACATTGCTCATGAACAAGATAAAGATCCGATTTGGAAAGACATCAAGAGCAAATGGCATGAAAAGACACACACACAGTTTCGGCATTATTATCTGGTTAGAAACAACATACTGTTCAAACGCTGCACTGTTGATGACAAGCTATGGGTACTTTGCATTCCTGACGATTTTGTTAATAAGCTCATTTGGTACATTAATTCAGCTATGCACATTTTGGCCCACGAAAATGTTATCATATTCTTCGAACGACTTGTTATTTTAACAATATGGAAAAGAGAATTCGAAGAGTCTTGTCTATTTGTAAACTTTGTCAAAAGGCGAAACCATCAACTATCTCCCATCGTTCTCCGCTGTTTCCTATCATTCCTTCTAAATTAAAAGAATTTGCTGCTGTTGATCTCTTGGGACCGCTTGTCAGAACATCTAATGGATTTTCGTACGTTCTAGTCGCTGTTGAACTTACTTCAAAATTTGTTTCTTTTACACCGTTACGTAAAGCCACTGGACGGTCTGTATCCAACGCCTTTGTTAAAAATTTCTTACGTGAAGTTGGACACGTTAGTAAAGTCATTTCAGATAATGGACCGCAATTCAGATCTGCTGTTTGGTTACACATGCTTCGGAATCATAAAATCAAACCTGTTTTTATTTCATAGTACTCACCACATTGTAACCCCTCCGAACGGACTATGAAAGAAATCAATAAGCTTTGCAGACTTTATTGTCACAGAAAGCATCAGCATTGGGACAGATATTTACACTTATTTCAAAATGTGCTGAATGAAATGCCTCGTGACTCCAATGCTTTACCACCTACTCTTGTACTGAAGAATGAAGAACCACCGAACAGAATCAGAGAGCTTGTACCTTTCCCGAATACATGTAAACTTCGACACGAAGACATAATTGATTTGGCTATTAAAAATATAAAATCTGCAGCAGACAAAAGGAGAAAACTACATGGTAAAGCAAATGCAAAGAAATTATATATTGGTCAGAAAGTTCTCATTAAAGCTCATTCATTGTCATATAAGAAGAAACACTTGAGTCACAAATTCTTTCTGATTTACAATGGACCTTACAGAATCCGACGTATACCACACGATAATTGCGTTGAAGTTGAAACGCTGTGTACTAGGAAGAGTAAAGGTTTACACCACATTTCACATGTAAAACCGTTTATTGAAAGATAATCTGCTTTTTAACTTTGTCTTTGCCATATAACTTTTCACTTTACATTGCTAGTAGGCTTTGTCAGACTTAGAATCTGTTAATATGCAACAATGTTTGAAGTTAAATATCCAGTCAAGAACCAAGAGAACTTATTTCAACAGAAATTATGAATGCGTTGTTATAGTGAACATACGACACAATGTTGTTATTTGTACATTCTTGCTTGTTAGTTGCACGATTACGTAACGACTATAAGGCTCACATACTTAGAACATTTACCAGTACTGCTAATGAGATTTTAATGCAACATTTTGGTTTGCTTGAAATTTGGTGTATCATGAGGTAAGTACATTGGCTTCTGCAGAACTTAGCTTTCGGAGGACGATAACTACGACACTTCCACAGAGATTATCTTACAGCAAGACGCACATTTAGCGCTACAGGACACGTATTTGAGTGATTAATTTTGTACTTAAATCATTTATTTTTAAAGATATTTGAAGTACAATGATACAAAGGTTTTCCGTGATACATTTCATTCCATTGCTGTAATCTGTAACACCTGAGGGTATAATTACATTAATCCTCAGGGGGTACACGCTTACTTTGTGTACCATGTGTTTGGCAAGCACAAGGAGCCCTAGCTAATATGGTATTTGCTTATACAACTTTACACATCGGAACCATATTTCTCTAACAAAGAATTGCACAGCTACCTGATCATTTAACTGAGAGAGACAAATATTTATTTTACTACATCAGTGACAGATGTTTGCGTAATTACACAGTTGGATAACTTCACACTTATGAAACTGTATTTTGTATTTACTTTGTGAATTCTTCATATTTTTTCGGAACCATTGTGATGCTATGGAGCTTTGAATGATGTATTTGGTATGGGATCATCATTTTTAAAGTAGGTTTGAGGTAAATGACACCATTGAAATGAGCAGAGAATTTTTTTTAGGTTTTGAAATTATTGCAGAAAGCTATGACGTTTTTGAGATTTGACTGCGGTGTTATGATGTTATTTTTACGGCGACGATGTGTATTATGCTGCTGAGGTATGTTTATGATCAATAAGCTGATGCTATATGAGGAGTTTGATTATGCTACGTATTTGTTATGATGAAATATTGAAGAAGTGTCGATGAATATGTATATGTGTAATAAGGTAAGGAATAATGAGTAGTGGTTAGGGACTCTGGTTTGTGAGAAAGGTTGTTGGAAACCAAGAATCATACTTTAAGAGTTATGAAATGTATGTAAATACGTGAATGTATTACAATGCCGATGAAAATTTTTTGGACACTGTTATCAATAGCATTTTGTTTCTACAGATTTGTAACGCAAATTCTTGACCTGTGAAATATTTTTATATGAGACTGTCACTGTAGCGGAAACTGCTGTCGTAAATATTTCGGTAAGAAAGTTAAGTGACCACCTGCACGTAATGTGTCATGGGCACCCAGCTGGGCGACAGTCGCCTGGAAAAAAGCCATTAGCGTGTGCCTTTCAGAGGCACAGGTGGAGAAAAAAAAGGGAGGCCATAATCCTCGCTATTGACGTTCCTTTGTAGAAAGCATCGCAAAAACGACACGGTCGAACTTGAAAACATATGATTACACTGTGGAGCTCTTAATTTATGATATTTACTAAATTGCCTAATGAAATGACGAGGAACATTTTTACATCTATTGTCTTGGTAGTTGAGAGAAATGCCATATGGCTTGCTTTATGTATATATTTGCTCATTTCGTTTAATATCTAGTTTCTAGCTGCCCTGCAGCATTGGTTAAAATAAAATTTTATAGATGTACTAATATAAATATTTTTTGTCTACAGATCGAGTAAATAATAATTTTTTTCAAAAAAATGAGGGAGCACAAAAAGACATTTACCTTCACAGGAACTGCATTCATAAATTTCTTTTCAAGTACTTGGTAATTTATTTTGTAGAATAAGTTGTGGTGCACCACTTTAATTACATAGACATTAAGATGTGAATAGACATTTCCCTTATCTGCATTGTTGTCTTTAGTGTACTATTTTTTCTGCTTGAGCTTTCTAATGTTTAGGTATAAGTTATAGCGTTTGCTGCTGCTGTTCGCCAGGCATAGTGTTACTGAATTTGACTTTGTATTACTCTGTTAACCCAGTTTTACTACTGATTTATTTTTCTTGTTTGCTGCACAGTGCCTTATATTAGTTGTAATATTGCAATTGCTTTGCCCATTTGTATTTTTTTGTCATTGCTATTTGTATTAATTGTTTTGTGCTGCTGCATTGCCTCGTCCCTTAGTTTAGCATCTGAGCTCAGTAGATTTAAGTTAGCTTAAGAGGGGGTAGACTATATAAGAGAATGAGTTGTGATGAATTGGAAAAAATGCATTGAGAAGCTATAAGAATATGGTTTGGCTAAAAAAAGTATTTTGAAAGAGGAGATGAACAAAAAAGTAGGGTTTAGAGACAACAAGTTTAGGTAGGATTTTCTTGGAAATAAATGATGTAAGATAATGGAAAATAAATAATGAGGTAAGAAATATGTGAACATATAAATACAGAAAGCATGCTTGGATAGGATGTTTTGGTGAAAACAAATGTTGACATAAGACGAAAGATATAGAATGAAGTTTTGGGTTGGACTGCAGTACCAAATGTTACACTGAAAACGAACCCTGTCCTTTCCATTGTGTTATCCCCCTATGTGTTTGTGTACTCTTGTATATTTCTGTTTTTCCTGTCTTTATGTGTTTAGCTAATAAGAGTTATGTTGTAGAATTTTTCTGATGATATGTTATTTTCTTTGTAAAGATGTTTGACATTATTTATTCTGTTCTGTTTTAATGCTCATGTGTGAAGTTGATGTTTCGAAAGTTATTCTGATCTTTTATGTATGTACTCATTATTTTATATATTTACTTATGTCATAATTTTTGTAACACTGATCTGCATGTTTATTTATATTCTTTTGTAAAGTCTGTGTTACTACAAATGTTATCTGTACTGTTATGTTCTTTAATGATGTATTTTGTGCCTTTGTTATTGTCTTCTTACGTATAAAATTGGAATTGACACCAGTTCATCAAATTAAGTATCATTTCACTGCACACATTTCCGTTGGTCATAGTATATGGACAATATGTGAGAAGTATGGACTGATAGTGTTTGCACGTGTAATAATAATTCAGCAAGGGACTGGATAACAGCATTGCTGGTTCTAAAGACAATTAAAAAAAATACTTTGTGAGTGCACAAGTGGTGGTTTATGGACTTGCTATATAGTACAAGACTCTTCGATGGTGATTGTGCACCTGCACAGTCGCAACAGATGGCTGCTGGCCGTCTCTACATGGACTACAGTGGATCTGCATCTTTGATGGCCCACCAATACCATTATTTCTACAAGGACTGCAGTGGGTCTGCACCTCTGGTGGCCCACCAATACCATAATCTCTACCAGGACTACAGTGGGTCTGCTCTGTGATGGCCTACCTACCAGTACTCTTCAAAACTTCGAATGACTCTGCTGTGGGTTTGCTCTGTTGTGGCCCATTACCTGTCTGCATGTCGAGAGCCAGCACTGTCTTTCCTTTGGAAGGACAACACTACTTCTTCAAGACTGCATGGAAATCCACTACTTTCGTGTGCATTTTCTTTTACTGCTCAGACTTTGAGAAAAACACTGCAATGTTACTGTGATGAATGATCAGGACTGTCTTTATGGACTGTGAGAAAATTTTAGCTTTTGACCAACATTGTATCAATAAATGTGTGCCTTTGATTTCTTTGTTATTGTAATTATGAAAAATTTTATCAAATCATTATTGGCCACTGCCCAAAACAATTTGTAAAATTTTTTGTGGGGAGCATGGGGGCTATGTAAGCAGGCTGTTTATGTTTTCTTATTGGCAACGTTACATAGCGCTCTGTATGAAAATCACTGGGTGTGCTGTGTGCAGTCTGTGGCTAGTTTGCATTGTTGTCTGCCATTGTAGTGTTGGGCAGCGGCAGCTGGATGTGAACAGCGCGTAGCGTTGCGCAGTTGGAGGTGAGCCGCCAGCAGTGGTGGATGTGAGGAGAGAAATGACGGAGTTTTGATATTTGTAAGAATGGATGTTATGAACTCCTATATATATTATGACCTTTGATGACTATTAAGGTAAATACATTGTTTGTTCTCTATCAAAATCTTTCATTTGCTAACTATCCCTATCAGTAGTTAGTGCCTTCCGTAGTTTGAATCTTTTATTTAGCTGGCAGTAGTGGCGTTTGCTGTATTGCAGTAGTTCGAGTAACCAAGATTTTTGTGAGGTAAGCGATTTGTGAAACGCATAGGTTAATGTTAGTCAGGACCATTTTTTTGTAGGGATTTTTGAAAGTCAGATTGCGTTGCGCTAAAAATATTGTCAGTTTAAGCACAGTCTTGTATAATTGTTCAAAGGGGACGTTTCACACTTCAAATCATTCAGATATTTTACAGAAGTAACCGCTACCAGTGTTTGTTCCCCTATCATATAATCATACAATAAAGGATCCTTCTTTCTATGTATTTGCAATACATTACATTTGTCTATGGTAAGGGTCAGATGCCACTCCTTGCACCAAGTGCCTATCCGTTGCAGATCTTCCTGGATTTCGCTGCAATTTCCTAATGCTGCAACTTCTCTGTATACTACAGCATCATCCGCGAAAAGCCGCATGGAACTTCCGACACTATCTACTAGGTCATTTATATATATTGTGAGGTTACTTTAACGTCTGTAGACGTCTTTCTATTGAGAACAACATGCTGTGTTCTGTTTGCTAAAAACTCTTCAGCCACACAGCTGGTCTGGTCTGATATTTCGTAGTCTCTTACTTTGATTATAAGGCAACAGTCCGTAACTGTATCGAACGCCTTCCGGAAGTCAAGGAAAATGGCATCTACCTGGGAGCCTGTATCTAATATTTTCTGGGTCTCATGAACAAATAACTGTTGAGCAATATTCAAGCAGTGGGCGAACAAGTGTACTGCAACCTACTTCCTTTGTTTTCGGATTGCATTTCCTTATGATTTTTCCAATGAATCTCAGTCTGGCATCTGCTTTACCGACGATCAACTTTGTATGATCATTCCATTTTAAATAACTCCTTATGCCTACTCCCAGATAATTTATGGAATTAACTGTTTCCAGTTGCTGACCTGCTGTATTGTAACTAAATGATAGAGGATCTTTCTTTCTGTGTATTCGCAGCACATAACACTTGTCTACATTGAGATTCAATTGCCATTCCCTGCACCATGCGTCAATTCGTTGCAGATCCCCCTGCATTTCAGTACAATTTTCCATTGTTGCAACCTCTCGATATATTACAGCATCATCCGCAAAAAGCCTCAGTGAACTTCCAATGTTATCCACAAGGTCATTTATATGTACACTCCTGGAAATGGAAAAAAGAACACATTGACACCGGTGTGTCAGACCCACCATACTTGCTCCGGACACTGCGGGAGGGCTGTACAAGCAATGATCACACGCACGGCACAGCGGACACACCAGGAACCGCGGTGTTGGCCGTCGAATGGCGCTAGCTGCGCAGCATTTGTGCACCGCCGCCGTCAGTGTCAGCCAGTTTGCCGTGGCATACGGAGCTCCATCGCAGTCTTTAACACTGGTAGCATGCCGCGACAGCGTGGACGTGAACCGTATGTGCAGTTGACGGACTTTGAGTGAGGGCGTATAGTGGGCATGCGGGAGGCCGGGTGGACGTACCGCCGAATTGCTCAACACGTGGGGCGTGAGGTCTCCACAGTACATCGATGTTGTCGCCAGTGGTCGGCGGAAGGTGCACGTGCCCGTCGACCTGAGACCGGACCGCAGCGACGCACGGATGCACGCCAAGACCGTAGGATCCTACACAGTGCCGTAGGGGACCGCACCGCCACTTCCCAGCAAATTAGGGACACTGTTGCTCCTGGGGTATCGGCGAGGACCATTCGCAACCGTCTCCATGAAGCTGGGCTACGGTCCCGCACACCGTTAGGCCGTCTTCCGCTCACGCCCCAACATCGTGCAGCCCGCCTCCAGTGGTGTCGCGACAGGCGTGAATGGAGGGACGAATGGAGACGTGTCGTCTTCAGCGATGAGAGTCGCTTCTGCCTTGGTGCCAATGATGGTCGTATGCGTGTTTGGCGCCATGCAGGTGAGCGCCACAATCAGGACTGCATACAACCGAGGCACACAGGGCCAACACCCGGCATCATGGTGTGGGGAGCGATCTCCTACACTGGCCGTACACCACTGGTGATCGTCGAGGGGACACTGAATAGTGCACGGTACATCCAAACCGTCATCGAACCCATCGTTCTACCATTCCTAGACCGGCAAGGGAACTTGCTGTTCCAACAGGACAATGCACGTCCGCATGTATCCCGTGCCACCCAACGTGCTCTAGAAGGTGTAAGTCAACTACCCTGGCCAGCAAGATCTCC
Organism: Schistocerca americana; assembly: GCF_021461395.2. Lineage (NCBI taxonomy): Eukaryota > Metazoa > Arthropoda > Insecta > Orthoptera > Acrididae > Schistocerca > Schistocerca americana. The sequence continues at coordinate 236,922,413 of NC_060125.1, read as the reverse complement.
GGATCTGTCCCCCATTGAGCATGTTTGGGACTGGATGAAGCGTCGTCTCACGCGGTCTGCACGTCCAGCACGAACGCTGGTCCAACTGAGGCGCCAGGTGGAAACGGCATGGCAAGCCGTTCCACAGGACTACATCCAGCATCTCTACGATCGTCTGCATGGGAGAATAGCAGCCTGCATTGCTGCGAAAGGTGGATATACACTGTACTAGTGCCGACATTGTGCATGCTCTGTTGCCTGTGTCTATGTGCCTGTGGTTCTGTCAGTGTGATCGTGTGATGTATCTGACCCCAGGAATGTGTCAATAAAGTTTCCCCTTCCTGGGACAATGAATTCACGGTGTTCTTATTTCAATTTCCAGGAGTGTATATTGTGAATAGCAACGGTTCTACGACACTCCTCTACGGCACACCTGAAATCGCTCTTACTTCGGGAGACTTCTCTTCATTGAGAATGACATGCTGCGTTCTGTTATCTAGGAACTCTTCAATCAAATCTCACAATTGGTCTGATAGTCCATATGCTCTTACTTTGTTCATTAAACGACTGTGGGAAACTGTTTCGAACGCCTTGCGGAAGTCAAGAAACACGGCATGTAGCTGGGAACCTGTGTCTATGGCACTCTGAGTCTCGTGGACGAATAGCGTGAGCTGGGTTTCACACGATCGTCTTTTTCGAAACCCTTGCTGGTTCCTACAGAGTAAATTTCTAGTCTCCAGAAAAGTCATTATACTCGAACATAATACGTCGCTTTACAGTGTTGGGCAACGACGGTCAGTTTACAGAATGGGGAAATGGTGGCTACATTACAGCTTGTGGCAGTGTTGGTGATATTACAGTGTAGGACAGTGATGGTCAGTTTTCGGGGTGAGGTAATGATCGTCAGTTTACGGGATGACTATAATTAGCTGAGGTACTATTGTGGGGCAATGATGGTCAGTTGCCATGGTCACTGCCATTACTCCAGATACTACTGGGTGATGGTATGATGGACAGCTGACATGGTGGCTGTCATTACTCTGCACATATATTATCTCGAATATGCGAAATATGAGATGCTTGGAGAATGTGTCAATGTGCTTGTGCAGATGTAATCAAGTCTAATTATGATGTCTCGTCCATCTACGCTTCATAAATTTGAAACAAATTTGGAAACTGTGGACAGTGTATTTTTCTTTTTCAGGAAATCTTCCAATGCTTCTTCCAGTCCTCATTTTATATTCTCTTTAGTTCTGTCAGTGTCACCTAGTTTGCGAGATCTTCTGTCACTTTCAGAGTTTCTTTTCCTAAACTAGTTCTATCAGCACCATGTGATTTAACTCAACTGCATTCTATTATTATAGCTTTACCTTTATTGATATTTATTTTGTAACCTCTTTCCAGTACACTATCCACTCTACCTTCTATTTGCCGTGTCTGGGTCTCATGAACAAATAACTGTTGAGCAATGTTCAAGCAGTGGGCGAACAAGTGTACTGCAACCTACTTCCTTTGTTTTCGGATTGCATTTCCTTAGGATTTTTCCAATGAATCTCAGTCTGGCATCTGCTTTATTATTCGCAATCTTGAAAGTTTTAATTTTTGTTCCCTGAGCTATAATTCCCTTTCAATATTTCTTCTTAGTTTTCTTTACTGCTTCCCCGCAGTAGAGACTGAATAACATGGGGAATCTTCTCAAAGTCTGTCTTCTTTCCAAGTCCTTTTCCCTGTACAACTGTAGTCTGATTTCGGCACAAGATGTATATAACCTTTTATTCTTTGTTATTTTCTACCTTATAACTTCAGAATCCGAAACACTGTATTGTGATACGCAATGGGCCACAGGCGACCACAGATTCCTTGTACCAATCTACTCAGCGAGTCTCCAAAAACTGGAGGAATGCGAGTAGGATTCGCTGTGTGACGGTTCGATACAATGCTTAACATATATAACGACTAACTGCTACCCGCTGATTTGCTTCCATGTCATTAGTTTTGTTGTGCTGAGTGGTGGTGAGTATGTAAGCTAGTAATTTTATGAGATAGAATGAGATTTTCACTCTGCAGCGGAGTGTGCGCTGATATGAAACTTCCTGGCAGATTAAAACTGTGTGCCCGACCAAAACTCGAACTCGGGACCTTTGCCTTTCGCAGGCAGGTGCTCTACCATCTGAGCTACCGAAGCACGACTCACGCCCGGCACTCACAGCAGGTAGGAGACGAGGTACTGGCAGAAGTAAAGCTGTGAGTACCGGGCGTGAGTCGTGCTTCGGTAGCTCAGATGGTAGAGCACCTGCCCGCGAAAGGCAAAGGTCCCGAGTTCGAGTTTTGGTCGGGCACACAGCTTTAGTCTGCCAGGAGGTTTCAATTTTATGAGATGTCTATGTATATAGTGGTGTAGATACGTATGTATAAAAAATGAATGGATGCCGGTATTTAAGTGCAGAAGGGAATGTGTTTCCATTATTTTACTGTATGTCGAAGCTGGAAGTGTGAATTATATTTTCTAATTACAGTATATAATTTTGAACATGAATGTCTTCCAGCAACTGTACATAACTTTCAGTGGAGAAATAATACAGCCAACCGATTGGAAATAATTGTTTAATACATTTAGCTGGGTTTCGACACCTCTAAGGATGTCTTCATCAGAATGAAAATTTAAAAGCCATAAAGTTACATCACACTGATTTTGTTCTTTGCAAGGGGTACGTACCAAATCCTGGAATGCAATGTAACTTTACGGCTTCTCATTTTTATGAAGACATCCTTAGAAATGTCGAAACCTAGATAAATGTATAAAACAATTACCTGCAATCGGTTTGTAAGGAAGCAGCCTACTCATGCCTTATAAAATTCACATCAGTCTTTCCACTGTGTGCCAGCCAGTCCGCTGTAACTAGCTCTGACGTCATAAATGTTGCGCAATACTTTAAAAATCAAGTAAATAACCTGAAACGTTTCTAGCATGTCAGGAGTAATACAAAATCAATATGTGTTGGATATCAGTTCAATAACTGTAACCATTTTCGAAATTTGCATGTTTTTCTGTAAAAATCATTGGCGTAACAAAAAAGAGCTAGAAACTTAAAAACTTATATTTAGATTCCTTTTGCATAATAATTTAGTAGAAACAGTATTCTGGATCTCACAAATTAAAATTTTAGTTGAAATTCATGATTTTCTGGTTTTTGTCTTAGAAATTAAGCAAGCAAGATAGATTAAGTAGGCGAATAAATAAAGCTAGGATGTTTAAATGTAAGTAGAAGGGAGATCCGCTATAATCATAAAAATGTGAGAAGTTTCAACAGTATAACTATAAAACTATAGCTATAGCGTATCTCCAAAGAGCAAGTTCAGAGCTCGTCTACTGCGTGTAGTGTAATTAAATTAATTCTCTGGCCCAAAATATTTGACTTGGCCACATCAGACTTTTGTTATGATTACTTACTTGTGTGCTGATTTCACAATTAAATTGAAAGCTTCATCGGCCATCAGCAAAGGAAGCAATGATTTATTCGATAACTTAAAGTGGTGCATTACTAGCCCAGCGGCTAGTCGGGAGAGCAGATTTGATCAGGCGTTCCCTTAGCCGTCCACACCGCGGCTTTTTATGTAAGAACGCTGCGCGAGAAGAGGAAGGCCCCAGTTCTCTCCAGATGCTGATTAGTGCACCACCTGTGCCGGGAGTCGCGTCGCGTCGGTATTGTTGATATAAACAGCCTCGGATGCAGTAATAAGTTACTCGGGATACGCGTAACCATGAAATCGTTTTCGAGTGAAGTGTTAATTTTGGGATGACTTTAACGATCTATCTTCAGTTTGCGTATGTCGTATTTTCACGTGCCGCCGCAGGACAGACATTCTACCATTATTTAGCGTGGCGTTTGATGAACATTATCATCAAATTATGGCGAGCATTCACTTAAACATTTAATTTGAACAGTTATAGTTGCATCAGCGCATTAGACTCTGAACTGCTCTGGTAGTTGGATTGTGTGGATTCTTTTTGGTCTGTGACTTTCAGGATATAGTGAACATTTTAGAGAGAATGGTTTTTGATTATAATCCCAGACAATCTCCTAATTCCTCAGAGCTATAAGCTGTAGCTATAAATGTATTTCTCAGATGAAGTGGGCAGAAGGAATTCTAATTACAGGCTTTACGTTTTGCTAATCACTTTCTGGTCGCCAATATTGTAGTTAGAGAGCCAGTGCTGAGAATGGCAAACAACAGCATTAAATAAATAATAGGAACATTAACAATTATTCCACCCGCCGCCCCACAGGTTGGTTGTGTTATTTCTCCATTCTCAAACTATATTTTTAAACAATGCCCAATTCATTACATTCGCACAGAAGTAGAGTTTTCAGGAGTTTCTCTGGCTCACCTAGTACTGAATGTGAAATTTTTCCACCAGGGAAACACATACCAATCGTTTCTCCCTTCTGTTGTAATGCGTTATGGTGCCTACATTTTTGATCCATTCTCCTATCATGACTAATTTATGATTAACGTAATCAGACGCTACACTACAACCACTTCAGAAAATATCAAATATACACAAACTTTCATCCAAGAGTGGAGGGAAGGGAAAGAACATAGGAAAATAGGATACAAGTAATTCGAGTTATAGATGCGTGTTACGTGGGGAACAAATGGGTAAAAATTATACATACGTAAATATGATTTTATCTGATGCAGAACTCGTCTTATTTTAGTCGTATTGTTAAGTGAGGTTGAAATACTACATTCTGCTGCTCAGTTCTCTCCTGACTTAAATTAAGAATCGCTCCAAAAATCAGAGGTGCACATAGGAGATGCAGTAACTAGGTAGAGCAATCAAAATATCGCAGCCTCACCAAAAGCCTCCGACGCTCCACATGGTATGACTCTCACAAGGGAACCTCCCCATCGCACCCTCCTCAGATTTAGTTATAAGTTGGCACAGTGGATAGGCCTTGAAAAACTGAACACAGATCAATGGAGAAAACAGGAAGAAGTTGTGTGGAACTATGAAAAAATATTCAAAATATACAAACTGGGTCGTCCATGTGTAATATAGGCAATATTAAGGGGAGTGTCAGAAGAGGAGCGCCGTGGTCCCGTGGTCGGTGTGAACAGCTGCGGAACGAGAGGTTTTTAGTTCAAATCTTCCCTCGACCGAAAATTTTAACTTTTTATTTTCAGTTTATGTGACAAACTCTTATGTTTTCATCACTTTTTTGGAGTGATTATTACATCCACAAGAAAACCTAAATCGGGCAAGGTAGAAGAATTTTTTACCCATTCGCTAAGTGTACTAGTTAGGTGGGTCGACAACATATTCCTGTCATGTGACGCACATGCTGTCACCAGTGTCGTATAGAATATATCAGACGTGTTTTCCTGTGGAGGAATCGGTTGACCTATGACCTTGTGATCAAATGTTTTCGGTTCCCATTAGAGAGGCACGTCCTTTCGTCAACTAATCGCACGGTTTTGCGGTGCGGTCGCAAAACACAGACACTAAACTTGTTACAGTGAACAGAGACGTCAATGAACGAACGGACGGATCGTAACTTTCCGAAAATAAGGAAAGCAAAATTTTCAGTCGAGAGCAGTTTTGAACTAAAGACCTCTCATTCCGCTGTTGTTCACGCTAACCACGGGACCAAGGCGCTCCTCGGCTCACGCTGCCCTTAATATTGCCTATCTTAGGCATGGACGACCCAGTTTGTATATTTTGTTTATTTCTTCATAGTTCCACACAACTTCTTCCTGTTTTCTCGATTGATCTGTGTTCAGTTCTTCAAGGCCTATCCACTGTGGCAACTTATAACTAAATCTGAGGGAGGTGCGATGGGGATGTTCCCTTGTCAGTATATCGTACAACCTTTAAATGATGCCATCATTATGAGCCTTCAAGTGTGTTGGAAGCTGTAAGGGATGCGTGACGCTCAGCGTATAAAATGCGACGGGCTTGTGACAGTTCTAATGTTCTGTACCACCTAAGGCCGTCTTATGTTCTGCATCCAATTTCCGGCGGACATGAGATTGCTCTGAGGTTTGTTCAATTCCCAAGTAACTTTCGCAGCTTGGACTCTCTTAGAACAATGCGCTGAATCAGACTTAGGTTTAAGAGGCTTATAGTAGGAGTTTTAAATATGGTTCTCGGGCTTACCGTCAGATTTTATTGTTGTATCTCCACCAGAACTCTCCAGCTGTGCCAGGTGATGTAGGAACTTAATATCATAACCCACGCGCACAATAACATCGGATTTGCATTGTTACGGAATAGACACTAAGAGTCGCCGAACATTGCTCCTAATTCGTCTGCATGCCACTCAAGTATACCATATTTAGAAATGTTAATATACTCAAAAAGATACAACTTTCTAAAGTAGCCTATTCTCGTCCTCAGGGTTAAGGTATCTCCGTACCAAATTCCATCGGAATCGGTTCAGCGATAGAGTAGCGAAAACGTAACAGAGTGAGTTACTTTCGCACTTAATAATGGATGTATTAGTATGGAAGTTTGGATTAAACAAGCTGAAAATAGAATAAACATTGTATTGATTATGTTGAATCATATTACGTTGAACGTATTAACGAATAAAAGCATTTTCACAGATATGACAAAGTTCAAAAGTGAAAGAGTAAACAGCTTTTTCAAACAGTAAATATTTTTCCTTAATTTGCGAATATTCATCAAGTCAATACATATCTTGTACTACACACTTTGTAAAGTTACCTGTCTTCTTCATCAGGGTTCAGACTATCTCATGCCGAATTTCATGGATATCGGTACAGCAGTTTAGTCGTGAAAACGTATGTTACTTTCGCGTTTAGAATATTAGTATGGAAGTATGAATTGGCATGGATTAAACACGTTGAGGATTGGGTAAGCATTGTATTCTGTCTGTTACCAATGGCTGCGCTCGCTTATCAGTAAAATGAAATGTGCGTATGGCTTTATTGGCTGGGAGACCCCAGTTGGGAAGTTCGGGAGCTTGGTGCAAGTTTTTTTATTTGACGCCACCTCGGTGACTTGCAAGTCAGTGGTGATGAAATGATGACGCACGTTCGTGAAATAGCAATCCGCACCGCATGACCATAAGATGGTAACGTAAATATTAATGAAGCAAATAAGTTACACCGGAAATAAATCTATCGGTCTCGGGAATTCCAAGACTTTCGAGGATGTTTTAATTTTAAATTTTAAATTTTTATGCACTCGCTATCGTTATTTTTCACTTACTTTATTAATTTTGGATTTATTTTAAGATGCTTTGGTAGCTGGCAATGCAGATGCTTTGACTTTGTCTGCGAATCAGATCAGTCGTCACGACTGTGGCTCTTGTGTTAACTCTATTGTTCTACAGACATCTCTAATGCTTTCTAATTCTACAGTTCGTTCGATTGCGGCGTTCTACCCGTAGGTAGCACTCATGACAACAGTGTATCTTTACAAACAATATCAACAAGTCAATGTCGGTACAGGAACATATTAAATATCGGGGTGATGCTACACTTTTGCTGAAGTGCATAGTTGCTGTTCCCGAGGCGGCTTGCTAAGCACGCAGCAAATAACCAGCTCTGTCATAGCGCAAACTAGGAGACAGAAAATTAACCCATTTCTGCCTGAATTACTTTTTTCTTCTGATTTCTACAAATTAGATATTTATGTGTTTATTGTCATTAAAGAAAAGTAATAAAACAATCAAAACAAAAAATAATCAATAATTGAAACAAAAAATGGCGTAACATATATGTCACGCTAGGCAGAACATACATTTTGGGCAGAATATATGACTGAAAGTAAAATAATACACTGTATGTGATTTACATCAAGTTCAGGCGACAGTACTCACTTTCTGTGATATGGCACAAAACATTCTATGCACAAACCAACATCACACTTGCAGCAATTTGTTCTTGGGGTTCCTTTGCAGTTTTCCGCTGCACAGCGTCTTCTTTTTTTCTGTGGCACCATGGCTACCAGATGATTTGTTTCATCATATCTAATATCATGCAGCACTCTGCCTTGGTTTGAATTACCTGCAGGGCGTCCAGGACCTCTTGGTACTACAGCATTGGAAGTCAGGTAACATTTCACAATGTAGCGCCGGAACTGTAACTGAAGCATATTGACCACCATCATTTCTTTCCTGTGAAACTCACTCTATATAATGCTACATTTTCATCCATTCGGTCAGTTCCTCCCATATTTTTGCTGTATTATCCAATCACATTAGGTCGAGGTACAAGTATTCTTTTCTTCTCTTGTCTAGAGTATGGGACAACGGTGCTGACTGGACTGATACTATAACACTGCAACAGCATTTACGTAGCTTGTGTAATTAAATACCAACTTTGGTTTATTGCGTACTATGCCCTAACAGAACAAATAATCCTGTCACGGAAAAGCCACGTATAACACTACTGTCTGCTACTACTATACCATAACCTTACTGAATGGTCTTTATAACATTACTGTTAATATTCACTGTAGAATCATTAATTGGACATAAGTTCACTATTATTGTTCAAACATTTTCCTAGCTGACATAGAATTATAAATGTAGTTCACTGCAAAATTATGAACTGGTCACAGGTTAAATGTCTCTCAACTAAATACTGATCCATTTATAATGATAGTTAAATGGAATTCACTAACAGGTTACTTCTCATTGTCCTTAGAATGAAGAAATTATTGTTTTCATAAATAGTGATAAAGGATAACCTGTGGATCTTATTACACTATTAATATGTACTTTCAACACCCAAAAGAAACATGTGCTTAGCAAGCATGAGTATATAACTTTCCACAACTGCAATTCACTTTTACTGCAGTGAGACACAATGTTGACAAATTTGCAAGAAAATGATTTATGTTATCGATTCAAACACATTTACAGATACTCAATGTTATAACATTAAACTAAAGCAAAAGGCAAAATAAACCCAAACAGCATTGGAGCTATGGTGTTACAGTACCATGGCTTGTGGAAGCAATTGTTATTGTACAATTATTTAGCCATCTGGCAACGATTATTCCACTATCCTTGCTGCTCTTGTAATCAAAATCTCCTCTCTTATTCCTTTTGGCCATAGTGTTAGAAGGTATGAGACGACACTCTTCAGGCAGACGATTTTCACGAACAGTCCCAGTTGTACCAAAACCTCGTTGCTTCAGGTAAATCAGCAATGTTTGTGGTGTAAACAGGTTCTCAAAATAAAACCTGTAGGGAGGATGTTTGTTCTTTTCAGGAAGAGAATCGATCATTTGAATCAAAGGAGCAGCACATTTTCCAAATGCTTTCTCATATTTTTCATTCCTCTTAGGATCAGCTCCTTGGTCCACTAGATAACCCATGCTTGTGTTTAGACACCATGCTTTGTACCCATATCTAATGGACTTAGCTTTCAGAAACTGTTTACATCCATGTCTGCCAAAATGCTTTATCATGCTCTCATCTTAAGACAAATCTTGCTCCGGCTGAAAGTGGAGAGCAAACTTTTTTCTTAGCATATTTATTAATGGACAAAGTTTACACATTCTATCATTAGCATCTATTTTTGTGTTGTCACATGAGTGAATGAATTTCATAATTGTTTCAAACCTGTCCCTTCTCATCGTTCTGTGGACCATTTCATTTCTCATGTCCAGTCCAGAATCCCAGTAATATCTTCTGCTAGGTAAAGGATTATAGCCAGAAAGAATTAGAATTCCTAGAAAACCTTTTATCTCTTCATATGTTATTTTTGGATCTGAGCAGTTCTTGAACAAAGCATACGTCGTCGATTCAGTGAGAAGAAATTCAATTACTTCGTCGTTCCAAAATAATTTGAAGCACTGAACTGGAGACAAGTTTCTGTATTTACTATAATTACTCTCAGGAAATACAGAACTAACACTGCGCAGATCGTCTTTTCTCCCATCTCTGATTACAGTTTTTAAGATCTTTTACTGTTCATCTGGTTTATCATCAGGAGAGAAATTAATCTCGGGTTTACTACCTAAGCTGTTTTACTTGCTAAAACCACTTCTGCACCAGCCTGAAGTTGCCTTGGTCCAAGACTATCGACGTTTCCCCCCCCCCCCCCCCCCCCCTCCATATTCTTCCCCAGAATGTTCATCCGAGTCCACATTAGCTTCAGGAGGTTCAATAAATATATCTGTTGCATCTTCTTCCTCCCCTTCAAGAATAGACAGGATCTCATGGAGAGATAGACCTCTAAGGAGAACGAATCGTTATTTTCACTGTTTTGCCCAGTGGTGAGATATATGCAACACAAAATTAAAACTGTATTTGGAGCCACAAAAATAAGAATTGCATTTTGTAGATAGCCATTAACATAAATTTCAGTACTTTTAACATTACAGTCAACCATAATTTAAACAAATTTTATTATAATTTACGATAAAAAATGGTACTTACTTCTTATTCCAAGACATAATCTCACTCAGAAAAGTCTTCCGTACTTGAAGCACCAGTCACTGACCACTTAATGCTTGTAACTGACTGAAACCTACCTAAGGATGAACAACAAAGCCTCCTTATCTGAAAGCCATACAACAATAGCCACACCAAACGCAGGCATTGTTGTTAACGAGAGAAAACAATGACAGGTTGTTCCGTGACATATATGTTACGATAGGCAGAAATGGGTTAATACAAACACAGATGAAGATATTCTGAAAGATAATCCATAAATATAAAAATAGATGTTCGTGTGTGTGTGTGTGTGTGTGTGTGTGTGTGTGTGTGTGTGCGTGTGTGTGTGTGCGTGTTCCACATCTGCTAAACCACTGGACCAATTCGAACCAAACTTCGTACACATATCTCTTACTGTGAGTCAACAATTGCAGGTGGGGGGTGGGGGGGGAGGGAGGGGTAAAAATCACCTGCCTATCATAGGAGATATGAAGTCATAAACAATGAGATGTGTAAAGACTGCCGCATCATGCAAGACATTTAATTTTATTACTTCTGTGTAACTAAGTATGGTTCAAATGGCTCTGAGCACTATGGGACTCAACTGCTGTGGTCATAAGTCCCCTAGAACTTAGAACTACTTAAACCTAACTAACCTAAGGACAGCACACAACACCCAGCCATCACGAGGCAGAGAAAATCCCTGACCCCGCCGGGAATCGAACCCGGGAACCCGGGCGTGGGAAGCGAGAACGTGTAACTAAGTATTTCGCAATAAATTTTGCAGCTGAATATATCTACCAAAATATATCATTGTACGACTACTGGGTCCAGAGATATGATGTCATAAACACTGAGATGCATGAAAAAATTCTGCATTACTTATGTATTTTTAATACATTTGTTCTTTGCTGCTAAGTCACTTCTACAGTCAATACAACTTACGCAAATCTTTGACTCCTGGCAACGCTTTTGATAGCTTTCAACTACGGAGCGCTAACGACTGTAGGTGAAAACAAAAGCTGTCTATCATCATCATCATAAACTAAAGGCTATGCCTTGTGGATTTAGCCACGTCCCTCTCTTCACTGTCATCCTCTTCAATTCTTCATACGATTTTATCCACATATCTTCTTTGATGTTATTAAAATACGTTGCTCTTGACCTGACCCTTGGTTTTTTCCCTAAAACTTTTCCTTCAAATAGATTCTTCAGGAACTGGTTGTGTCTTATTATGTGCTCTACCATTTTTGATTTTCTTCTTCCTATGTAATTTAGCAGCGTTCTATTCTCATTCACTTCTCTTAAGACCTGTTCATTACTTTTTCTATCTACCCAGCTTGTTTTCGTCGTTCTTCTCCATATCCACATTTCCATTGCTTCCAGTCTCTTTTTCTCTGCCTTTCCAAAAGTCCACGCTTCACATCCGTATGTTAAGACACTCCAGTTCTGGCAAACTTTTTCCTACTTTCTAAGCTTATATGATTGTCTGTTAGTAAATTCGTTTTATTTTGGAAAGCTTGCTTTGCCAAGGCTATTCTTCTCTTTATATCTGTGATACATTTATCGTCGTCAGTGATTGTGCTTCCCAAATAACAGAAGTTCTCAATCTGCTCTAGAACATCATCTTCTAGTTTAATATTAACTTTACCATTTTCTTTTGTCTTCCCTAGCACGATAGATTTTGTTTTCTTCTTATTTATTTTTAGATTAAATTCTCTTAGGATTTTGGCAAATTTTAGCAACATAAACTCCATTTCCTTTACTGAGTCAGCAAGTACTACTACATCATCTTCAAAACGGACACAGTGTATTTTTTCTTTTCAATTTTGCAATGGTTTTTTCAATAAATAAGTTGAACAGATATGGTTATAATGGGCATCCTTGCCTTACTCCCCTCCTTATTTTTGCTTTCTTGTTCACACCATTCACTTCTATCTCTGCTTCCTGCCTTTTATACAGGGTCCAGATTAATCTTCTGTCCTTCCAATCAAGATTTATTTCCTTCATTGTTCGGAATAACAATTTCCAATTAACCATGTCAAATGCTTTTTGTAAATCGATAAAGGTCAAGTAGGTTTTCCTATTAACTCCAATTCATCTTTCTAATACCATCCTCAGAGCTAGTATTGCCTCTCTAGCTCCTTTTCCGGATCTGAAATCAAACTGGTCTTCTCTTAGGTTTGCCTCAATTTTCTTTTTTTTCGATGTTTTATTATGTTTAACATTATTTTGGAAGTGTAGGATAGTAAGGAGATAGGTGTATACAGCTATGAAAAGGCATAGCCAGAAAGGCGTTTACAAAATCGCCTTGTAGACACGCGAAGCAGCAGCACCCACCATACAGATACTGTCCAGGATCGTCTCACATGAGTCTACTGCGAAAGTACATACACCGATAAGCCAAGACATTAGGAACAGCTACTTGAAAGCGTGTTAGTCCACTTCTGGAAAGCAGTTCAGCAGTGATTCTGCTTGTCATGGATTCGACAAGTACTTGATAGGTTTCCAGAGGTTTGTGTGACCAGATGCCTACGCACAGTTCCCGCAATTTACGTTCGGTTGGTTTGTCGACGCGGAGCTGGCACCCGATAGCGTACCAGTTTTATTTCATCGGATTCAGATCATCCGAATTTGGTGGCAAACACATCAATGTGAGTTCAATTTCATGCTCCTCAAAGCATTTCTGCACGATTCTGGCCTTGTGAAAGGGGCAGTTGTCCTGCTGAAAGATGGCATCACCGTTGAGGAACACATCAACCATAACGCGGTTCCAGGTGATCCCTAATAATGTTCACATAGTCCACAGCTGTCACGGTGCCTTCGATTACTGCCGCAGGTCCCATGGTAGTTCAGGTGAATGTCTCCCATAATACAATACTGCTCCCATCGGCCTGCGTCCGTGGCATGCTGCATGTTTCGAGCAGCCATTCGCATATCTGGAAACGCCCATCGACCTGCTTTAACAATAAGCGAGGTTCATCCGACCAGGTGACACGATTTTATTGATCCGCGGTCCAATCTAGATGATAACTTCTTCCCTGATATCAGGGAAAGACTAAGACTAAAATATATCGATCGCAGCCGCGGTATCACACATTTCCTTACAGGACATGGCCCTTATCCCACGCACTTGAACCGCGTGAGTCCGCAACAGACCAGTATGTGCACATATGGGGAAGAATGCTCCCCAGAACACACTGTCCTTCTCTGCGGGCAGCGCACAAACATGAGACACACACTACACATCAATCGTCAAAACACACAGAACGAACTATATGACATACGTCGTAACCCACAACAGTGGACAGAACTTAATACACTGACTGACGAAATCTCCGAGGTCAAATACATGGAATACCTACGTAGTAGGCCATACAGAAGGCAAGTCAGTACACACGGATAGCAGAGTGCCTATGGGTTGGATGATACTTTTGACATCTCCAGCCAAAAAGAAGATACAGAGCTATTACATATGATTGAAGCGATTTCATAAATTCACTGTAGCTCCATTCATTGACATATGGTCACGACACACTACAGATATGTACAAAAACTGATAAAGTTTTGTTCAGCTGAAGCCGCACTTCAGGTTTCTGCCGCCAGAGCGCTCGGGAGCGCAGTGAGACAAAATGACGACAGGAGCCGAGAAAGCGTATGTCGTGCTTGAAATGCACTCACATCAGTCAGTCATAACAGTACAACGACACTTCAGGACGAAGTTCAACGAAGATCCACCAACTGCTAACTCCATTCGGCGATGGTATGCGCAGTTTAAAGCTTCTGGATGCCTCTGTAAGGGGAAATCAACGGGTCGGCCTGCAGTGAGCGAAGAAACGGTTGAACGCGTGCGGGCAAGTTTCACGCGTAGCCCGCGGAAGTCGACAAATGAAGCAAGCAGGGAGCTAAACGTACCACAGCCGACGGTTTGGAAAATCTTACGGAAAAGGCTAAAGCAGAAGCCTTACCGTTTACAATTGCTACAAGCCCTGACACCCGATGACAAAGTCAAACGCTTTGAATTTTCGGCGCGGTTGCAACAGCTCATGGAAGAGGATGCGTTCAGTGCGAAACTTGTTTTCAGTGATGAAGCAACATTTTTTCTTAATGGTGAAGTGAACAGACACAATGTGCGAATCTGGGCGGTAGAGAATTCTCACGCATTCGTGCAGCAAATTCGCAATTCACCAAAAGTTAACGTGTTTTGAGCAATCTCACGGTTTAAAGTTTACAGCCCCTTTCTCTTCTGCGAAAAAAACGTTGCAGGACACGTGTATCTGGACATGCTGGAAAATTGGCTCATGCCACAACTGGAGAGGTGCTCCACCGCACTTCCATCATGATGTTCGGCATTCCTTAAACAGGAGATTGGAAAACCGATGGATCGGTCGTGGTGGAGATCATGATCAGCAATTCATGTCATGGCCTCCACGCTCTCCCAACTTAACCCAATGCGATTTCTTTCTGTGGGGTTATGTGAAAGATTCAGTGTTTAAACCTCCTCCACCAAGAAACGTGCCAGAACTGCGAGCTCGCATCAACGATGCTTTCGAACTCATTGATGAGGACACGCTGCGCTGAGTGTGGGAGGAACTTGATTATCGGCTTGATGTCTGCCGAATCACTAAAGGGGCACATATCGAACATTTGTGAATGTCTAAAAAAACTTTTTGAGTTTTTGTATGTGTGTGCAAAGCATTGTGAAAATATCTCAAATAATAAAGTTATTGTAGAGCTGTGAAATCGGTTCAATCATTTGTAATAACCCTGTACAGTCGGACCTGAACAGTGACGTAGTTGATCCAGAGTGGCAACATGTGCGATAAAGAAAGCCGGAGAACCGACAAGAGGTGCACAAGTCACATACAATCCTAAAAACAGATTGCACCTCAAATGTGAAAATGTAAATAGTCGACAGTACCTCCATATCTAATAACAGCTTAAAGCTAGGCCCCTCTTCAAGGGAGCCTATGCCTTCCGTTAAGAGGCAGTGCACGATCTGGACGGAAGGATCTTGATTGTGGTTCCTCTCTTTTGAGCCCAACCTGACGGATACCTATGGTAGATCAGGGAAAACCACCGTTCAGGCTGTGTTGCTGGTGGGGCCGGAAGGTGCTAACTGCCACACCACGTCTTACTGGCTCAACATGAATCGTAAATACAACCCACCTACACAACCAATATCGCAACTTCCATTTCACTAATAACTTCTGATTTAAGGCTTAAAGTTAGGCACCTCTTCAAGGGTCCTACGCCCCCTGGTAAGAGGCGGCGCACGGCCTGGATGAAAGGATATTAATTGTGGTTACTCTTATAAGCTCCCGTCTCCTTGGAGATTATATGGGTTAATTAATGATTATTATGTTACATTCCTCTTGTTTTAGTTGACCGTGTATATCGAGACTTCGTTCATTGCTAAATGCAATGGTCTGGTACTAGCTGATGGAGACACACTAAGAACTGGTAAAATTTAATTTATTTCCTTTATCACGCTGCACAAACATAAACACACTGTTATTCAAACTGTGTGCCACTACTATTAAACATAGAGATAAATCCTTCGCTACGCAACCGCCTTTGGCTCACGCAGCCTATACTTTCCACAGCCTCTCAACAACTGCCTCTGCTTGCGACTCTCTGCGCCACTGGGCATTGTCGCCCTCCAAAGAACAACCATTTACAGATACTACACACCAGTACCCTCACACTCTCTTTTGTGCCCAACCCGACGGGTACCTATCGTAGATCGGGGAAAACCGCCGTTCAGGTCGCATTGTCGGTGGGGCCGGGAAGTGCTAGCAGCTGAATTGTACTTTATTACGAGCCTTGTAGGCTCAACATAAACCGTTAGCTTCATTTACCTCTATTACTGTTACTACAACCGCCCTTTCACTAGCAGCTTTGAGCCAAAGCATAAAAGCAGTTACCGCCTCATTGTACATCATAAGAAGTTCAGCAGGCAAGACATGGAGTTGATAGTTTTTAGTTTTTACATACCTTTGTCTCTTCTAGTTAAGTTAGTTTTTAGCATGGTAGATGTTAAAGGCATGGTGAGCGACGGCCAGCGTCTTGAGGGTCATTCCAAGACCCGGGCCGCCGGACACAACCAGGTGACGGGCATATACAGGGTGATTCAAAAAGAATACCACAACTTTAAAAATGTGTATTTAATGAAAGAAACATAATATAACCTTCCGTTATACATCATTACAAAGAGTATTTAAAAAGGTTTTTTTTCACTCAAAAACAAGTTCAGAGATGTTCAATATGGCCCCCTCCAGACACTCGAGCAATATCAACCCGATACTCCAACTCGTTCCACACATTCTGTTACATATCAGGCGTAACAGTTTGGATAGCTGCTGTTATTTCTCGTTTCAAATCATCAATGGTGGCTGGGAGAGGTGGCCGAAACACCATATCCTTAACATACCCCCATAAGAAAAAATCGCAGGGGGTAAGATCAGGGCTTCTTGGAGGCCAGTGATGAAGTGCTCTGTCACGGGCTGCCTGGCGGCCGATCCATCGCCTCGGGTAGTTGACGTTCAGGTAGTTACGGACAGATAAGTGCCAATGTGGTGGCGCTCCATCCTGCTGAAATATGAATTGTTGTGCTTCTTGTTCGAGCTGAGGGAACAGCCAATTCTCTAACATCTCCAGATACTGTAGCCCAGTTACAGTAGCACCTTCGAAGAAAAAGGGACCAAAAACTTTATTGGCTGAAATGGCACAGAAAACGTCCACCTTAGGCGAGTCACGTTCATACTGAGTTGTTTCCCGCGGATTCTCAGTGCCCCATATACAGACATTGTGACGGTTGACTTTCCCGTTAGTGTGGAAAGTTGCTTCATCACTAAACACAATCTTTGAAACGAAAGATTCATCTGTTTCCATTTGAGCAAGGATAAAATCACAGAAATCGATTCTTTTAATCTTATCAGCTGCAGACAGTGCTTGAACCAATTTCAGACGATAGGGTTTCATAAGTAACCTTTTTCGTAGGACTCTCCATACAGTTGATTGTGGAATTTGCAGCTCTCTGCTAGCTCTGCGAGTCGATTTTCCTGGGCTGCGAACAAATGCTTGCTGGATGCGTGCTACATTTTCATCACTCGTTCTCGGCCGTCCAGAACTTTTCCCTTTGCACAAACACCCATTCTCTGTAAACTGTTTATACCAACGTTTAATACACCACCTATCAGCAGGTTTAACACCATACTTCGTTCGAAATGCACGCTGAACAACTGTCGTCGATTCACTTCTGGCATACTCAATAACACAAAAAGCTTTCTGTTGAGCGGTCGCCATCTTAGCATCAACTGACGCTGACGCCTAGTCAACAGCGCCTCAAGCGAACAAATGTACAACTAAATGAAACTTTATAGCTCCCTTAATTCGCCGACAGATAGTGCTTAGCTCTGCCTTTTGTCGTTGCAGAGTTTTAAATTCCTAAAGTTGTGGTATTCTTTTTGAATCACCCTGTATTATACCTCTCTCTCCCCTATCCAATTATGCTCTTTACTTCTTTTTAATATTTAATTTTGTATTTGTTTAGAAATATATCACTTGTTTTCCATTAGTTATAGGATTCTAAAATGCTGCACACAAAATATCAAATGGATGTAAATAAATAGAGCCCGCCTCCACGTGGCGGGACACGGGCAACGGTGTGAGTGGGGACTGGAGCCGGTGTGGTGTTACTTTCAGTCACACCGGACCCCGGACCCAGTCACAGCGGCCAAGTGGCAACGTACGACCCACCATAAGAAATTAGACGGTGGGTCATAAAAATAAAGCAGCTCGTGAAAAAAAATCTCGATGATTCCGTGCACAATGTAATTATAACCGACGATGTTACTAGGTCAACATCGGGACACGTACAGAGTCTTCTCCTGCAAATCATGCTCGACACTGTGCGCTAAATTGTTTGTTGCAAAACACTTGTGACTGCGCCAGCACTGTACTCTGCCGTCAGATCTGCCACAGATCGCCACCTACGCTGTTTTTAGAGCGGGCAAACCTCCGATTCCTGTGTCCTGTGGTGAGGTGTGGACGTCCAACTTCTTGTAGCCTACTCGTAGTTTCAGCATTCGTCAACCACTTTCCATAGATGCTGACGACAGTAGCACTCGAACTCCCAAGCAACAGTCCACAACAATTTTGCTTGCCAGAGACGCTTAAGTCGGCGGATTTCCGCATTTGCGCCACTTATCGCCGCTAAGCAAGAAGTGCAAAATGGCTAAGAAGGGATGGATAGAGGACAAATGTAAGGATGTAGAGGCGTATATCACTAGGGGTAAGATAGATACAGCCTACAGCAAAATTAAAGAGACCTTTGGAGAAAAAAGAACCACTTGCATGAATGTCAAGAGCTCAGATGGAAACCCAGTTCTAAGAAAAGAAGGGAAAGCAGAAGGTGAAAGGAGTATATAGAGGGTTTATACAAGGGGGAGGTTCTTGAGGGCAAAATTATGGAAATGGAAGAGGATGCAGATGAAGATGAAAGGGAGATATGATACTGCGTGAAGAGTTTGACAGAGCACTGAAAGACCTAAGTCGAAACAAGGCCCCGGGAGTAGACAACATTCCATTAGAACTAGTGATAGACTTGGGAGAGCCAGCCCTGTCAGAACCATACCATCTAGTGAGCAAGATGTATGAGACAGGCAAAATACCCTCAGACTTTAAGAAGAATATAATAATTCTAATCCCGAGGAAACCATGTGTTGACAGATGTGAAAATTACCGAACTATCAGTTTAACAAGCCACGGCTGCAAAATACTAACGCGAATTCTCTACAGACGAATGGAAAAACTGGTAGAAGTAGAAGCCGAACTAGGGGAAGATTAGTTTGGATTCCGTAGAAATGTTGGAACACGTGAGGCAGTACTGATCTTACGACCTATCGTAGAAGAAAGATTAAGGAAAGGCAAACCTACGTTTCTAGCATTTGTAGACTTAGAGAAAGCTTTTGACGATGTTGACTGGAATATTCTCTTTCAAATTCTGAAGGTGGCAGGGGTAAAATACAGGGAGCGAAAGGCTATTTACAATTTGTACAGAAACCAGATGGCAGTTATAAGAGTGGAGGGGCATGAAAGGGAATCACTGGTTGGGAAGGGAGTGAGACAGGGTTGTAGCCTATCCCATATGTTATTCAATCTGTATATTGAGCAAGCAGGAAACAAAAGAAAAATTCGGAGTACGAATTAAAATCCATGGAGAATAAATAATAACTTTGAGGTTCGCCGATGACATTGTAATTCTGTCAGAGACAGCATGGGACCTGGAAGAGCACCTGAACGGAATGGACAGTGTCTTGAAAGGAGGACATAAGATGAACATCAACAAAAACAAAACGAGGATAATGGAATGTAGTCGAATTAAGTCGGGTGATGCTGAGGGAATTAGATTAGGAAATGAGACGCTTAAAGTAGTAAATGAGTTTTGCTATTTGGGAAGAAAAAAACTGATGATGGTCGAAGCAGAGAAGATATAAAATGCAGACTGGCAGTGGCAAGGAAAGCGTTTCTGAAGAAGAGAAATTTGTTAACATCGAGTATAGATTTAAGTGTCGGGAAGTCGTTTCTGAAAGTATTTATATGGAGAGTAGCCATGTATGGAAGTGAAACGTGGACGATAAATAGTTTGGACAAGAAGAGAATAGAAGCTTTCGAAATGTGGAGCTACAGAAGAATACCGAAGATTAGATGGGCAGATCACATAACTAACGAGGAGGTATTGAATAGAATTGGGGGGGGGGGGGGGGGAGAGAAATTTGTGGCACAAATTGACTAGAAGAAGGGAACGGTTGGTAGGACATATTCTGAGGCATCAAGGGATCACCAATTTAGTATTGGAGGGCAGCGTGGAGGGTAAAAATCGTAGAGGGAGACCAAGAGATGAATACACTAAACAGATTCAGAAGGATGTAGGTTGCAGTAGGTACTGGGAGATGAAGCTGCTTGCACAGGGTAGAGTAGCACGGAGAGCTGCATCAAACCAGTCTCTGGACTGAAGAGCACAACAACAACATCGCCGCTAGAATGATTTCCCATTAGTCTCTGTTCCGCTCACACACTTCTCTTGCTGCGCCACCAGGCAAAATACAACCTCGCGGTGGACACTGGTCATAATGTTTTGGTTCAAAAATGGTTCAAATGGCTCTGAGCACTATGGGACTTAACTTCTGTAACTTCTGAGGTCATCAGTCGCCTAGAACTTAGAACTACTTAAGCCTAACTAACCTAAAGACATCACACACATCCATGCCCGAGGCAGGATTCGAAACTGCGACCGTAGCGGTTGCGTGGTTCCAGACTATAGCGACTAGAACCGCTCGGCCACTCCGGCCGGCCCCATAATGTTTTGGCTCATCATGTATAACGTTTCGTTTCTAACAGAAAATTGCCAAAATGAATGCACAGGCAATGCCAGATTTGTCGGCTACTTTATTTATACATTAGTTAATCTGAGTAGATGAGGCGCGGCAAGGTTGCTCAAACTGGTGTATTACTGAATCCAGTGAACGATGACAGAACTAACACAATGTTCAGCCTGCCCCTGCAAACGGTGACAGCGGGTAAGTCCTCGCAGGCAGAGGCAGAGACATTATAAGACTCTGGAGACGCTGGCTGACATGACGAAGGCCTAGACACGGTCAACCGATCCCGCTTATATTCGGCAGGTGGCTAGTGTACAGCAGAAAATAAAACACTCTAAGAAAATTTGGCTCAAATTGGTTTTAAGAAAACCAGTCCCAAAGTTCACTCTAAATTGACGTAATTGATACATAATTGAAAAATGAGCGGTTTTTTATCGTCATTTACGAGGTCCGCAAATGCACATTTATCTACAAATCGAGGAAAGAAATTGCTTCGCCTGCCGCTTGTGTACCAATTAGGCAAATAAACACTGTTCACCTAAAGCGCCATTGTCGCAGTGATAACGGTATCTGGTATCAGAGATGATCAGAGCATCGATAAGTCATATCTCTCACCTCATCTCTCACACCAATGTAAACAATGTACACCGTTGCTTCATAGCACTTTTATAATCCAACAGTAAATGTTAAACACGTTTAGTGTGTGTGGAATCAGATTCTACGTTGAATAAGTGCTAATGGTGGCGATTTTTTACTTTGTGATTTATGTAGAAGTGTTTCTAGCACTGGGATATTTTACCATGGTGCGTAGTACAAGGAAAACCATAAAAACGCAAGTGTTCAAAGCTGCTGCGGCAATAAACAGCCGTTATGAATATTTCAAACTTCATTTATCTTCGCGGAGGTATGTTCCGTCTATGCAACTAATTGAAGACAGTTTGTTTATTGCCATACGCGTTCCGCTTCTTTTATTTGTGAAACATCTTCAGTGGCCTGTAATACATGTTTCTTTTTATACATATAATAAACTTATTGTTTGTAGTTACACCGAGCGGTCTAAGGCGCTGCAATCATGGACTGTGCGGCTGGTCGCGGCGGAGGTTCGAGTCCTCCCTCGGGCATGGGTGTGTGTGTTTGTCCTTAGGATAATTTAGGTAAAGTAGTGTGTAATCTTAGAGACTGATGACCTTAGCAGTTTTTTTTGGTAGTTACAATATGTTGCTATGTTACATTTTGTCCTGTTTTTCTCTTGTTTCTTAGGTTAGAATCAAGTTTTGCAGTACAAATTTCGTGAGGTGAAATTATCGTTCGGTGTTACTCCCGATTTACAGCGGTGGTCCTCGAGAATTATTCATTAGTTTCCAAGCTTCAGTAACCCAGTTTCCGGCATTCTTTCACCCACATTTGATTCAACACGTCGCATATACAGGGTTATTACAAATGATTGAAGCGATTTCACAGCTCTACAATAACTTTATTATTTGAGATATTTTCACAATGGTTTGCACACACATACAAAAACTCAAAACGTTTTTTTAGGCATTCACAAATGTTCGAAATGTGCCCCTTTAGTGATTCGGCAGACATCAAGCCGATAATCAAGTTCCTCCCACACTCGGCGCAGCACGTCCCCGTCAATGAGTTCGAAAGCATTGTTGATGCGAGCTCGCAGTTCTGGCACGTTTCTTGGTAGAGGAGGTTTAAACACTGAATCTTTCACATAACCCCACAGAAAGAAATCGCATGGGGTTAAGTCGGGAGAGCGTGGAGGCCATGACATGAATTGCTGATCATGATCTCCACCACGACCGATCCATCGGTTTTCCAATCTCCTGTTTAAGAAATGCCGAACATCATGATGGAAGTGCAGTGGAGCACCATCCTGTTGAAAGATGGAAATAGCTCCCTGCTTGCTTTATTCGTCGACTTCCGCGGGCTACGCGTGAAACTTGCCCGCACGCGTTCAACCGTTTCTTCGCTCACTGCAGGCCGACCCGTTGATTTCCCCTAACAGAGGCATCCAGAAGCTTTAAACTGCGCATACCATCGCCGAATGGAGTTAGCAGTTGGTGGATCTTTGTTGAACTTCGTCCTGAAGTGTCGTTGCACTGTTATGACTGACTGATGTGAGTGCATTTCAAGCACGACATACGCTTTCTCGGCTCCTGTCGTCATTTTGTCTCACTGCGCTCTCGAGCGCTCTGGCGGCAGAAACTTGAAGTGCGGCTTCAGCCGAACAAAACTTTATGAGTTTTTCTACGTATCTGTAGTGTGTCGTGACCATATGTCAATGAATGGAGCTACAGTGAATTTATGAAATGGCTTCAATCATTTGTAATAGCCCTGTGTTTTGCATTTTGTGTTCAACGTGTTTGTCTTTTCGGTGTGTAGTGTTGCCAACTGTCGTGCATTTATCTGTCGTTTTCTGTGTTGTATGTGTGGTTTGATATTTTTCATTTGATGTGTGTGTGTGTGTGTCTGTGTGTGTGTCATTCTTTCTTGAGAGTGTGTTTTTTTTTATTTTTTTAAATGGATATATGTGTGTGTGTATGTTGCTGTGTGTAAATGTGTCATTCTCTCTTAACCTTCATGCGCTGGCGCTAGAAATAGTCACGCGAGCGCTCGTGCGGGCGGGCGGCCGACCGCCCGAGAGTTTTCATCAATCTCTTGAGGTTTTCCGTCTTTAAAAGTCATATTTCCATAAAATATCGACACAGGATATCTCACACAATATTGCAAGCACATTTGTAATCAAAATTATTTATTTAACAATAAAATATACAATGGAATACAAAAAGGAAACGAAATACCCAAATGAAATATAAGAACATTTATTTAATTGTAATGTTTTGGGACTATATGATGTATTACTTAAGACTAGAATTATTCGCTGTCTTAACTCGTCACAAGAAAAGCTAATTTTGCTTTGAAAAAAGAATTTTTGATTGAAAACGTCACAACCATTTCTGTCAGATGAAAAATGCTGATCAGTCTGTATCCATTTCATTTTCGTTTTGAGGGTGACAACAATTATTGCACGTATCTGTCGTGGTTGAATGTCGTAGACAGACGTTTCTTCCACATTCACCGCATTCTCGCTTTCTTTTTATATTCTTTTTTGAGCCACACAAATAACATATTCCTCTCCTTGTAGGGGTTGATACAGCTGGATAAACTACGTCACTCTCTCTGTAATTTTCCAAAAATACTAACAAATATTTTGGTAAATGCTTCAATTTCGCTCATTCTTTCAGGTTTTCGTTCATCAGTTTCCAAGATAACGCATATAAGAAGTGTCTTCTCGTTTTTTCTTTCGTATTACTTGTGTTGAATAGAAAAATGCGTAACGAACTTATTCCTGCCAAGTCAAGTAAGCGGAAAAATATACATGCAGGCCACCTTTATGTTCTTCTTGATGTTGTATCAACTCCACCTTTGGTTGAATTATAGTCTGTGATTTGTACAGTTTTTTTGGTATCTTCATCAATGATGTCGGTATCATGCATTTTGGGGAGCACTACTATAGCTTTCCTTTTTTTTGTAATCATAGAAATCAAAGTTTTGTCATCTTGACAACCGAACATGTAGTCTCCTGCCACTGCATTTCCATTTACTGTCACAAATTCTGGGGGAATTTCTTTTTTATTTTTTCTCATTCTACCTAAAAAAGTGAGGCCTTTGCCTAGGAGGTATTCAGCCAACGTGTAACTTGAAAAATAATTATCAGTTGTTACATTTCTACTTGTTCCTTCTATGTATTCAACCAATCTAGCGACCAAGTCGTATGCTTTGTTGGAGAGTACGTTAGGGCCTGGCACTTGTTTTCCGCAGCACACTTCTAAATTATATGTATAAAAAGTGCGTGCATCACACAATGCATACATTTTTAACCCGTATTAGGCTGGTTTTAGAGACATGTACTGGATGAATGAACATCGTCCTCTAAACGCAACCAACATCTCATCAACAGTGACAAATTCCCTTAAACTGAATGATTTTTGGCTGTTAGCAATGAAAGAACACAAAATTTCTCGTATAGGAGCAAGTTTTTTCGTTGCTTGACGTTCCAATCTCGTGTTTAGGTCATCAAATCTTATAGCTCGTAGCAAAAATCTAAATCTATTTAGGCTTAAATTGGCTCGCAAAATTGTCAGGCCTTTTCCATTGCTATTGAAATATTTAGAGAAATTTGCACGGTTTCCTCTTTTGACTGCAATCAAAAACAGAGCACCAAACAATGCTAGCATGTCAACCGTTGTTGTCGGCTTATAATCCCTTTCACGTACTTCAGAGTTACTGTTTCCTTCTGCCAGTGCTTGACGTGCCAATTTTTTCCTTTCAATATAAATATTCGTGTACCTTACAATCCCTTCTACCATTTCGGGAGTTATTATACACTGAAAACTTTCCAGTCGAGTTTCGCATTGTCTGGCTTGTCCTCTAGGACCTGGTAGAGTTTTGATTATATTTTTTGACTTTGATTTTGTGCTGGTAATATTAGCACTTGTAGCCCAAATAGTTTCCATGTCCTTACCTATATAAAATCTGCTGTCATTTGTTGGTAGCTCCTGCTGATCTATGTCATTTTCTCCCCCGTTTACCAAATCAATTTCCGACTCACTTTGATGTATATCATCTTCGATCCTTTCTTGTTCATAATCTGGACCATCTGAAACGTCATCTTCTAGGGATTCCTCATGGCCTTTCCCCTCTGCTTCCTCTCTCTCCAATTCAGCCAAGATTCTATGTATGTCATCAGACGTAAGGTTTTGTCGCTCCCTTTAAAAAATAAAAATAATTGTTACTTTTTCCAACAGATATTTCTTAGAATGACGAAGTAGAAAGAAAAACAGAATTTGTGAATGGCAAAATTTATAGAAAGTAATGCACATTCACTAGAGAATTGGAAGAGTCTATAAAATTGAGGAATTATAGGGGAATTACAAAAAGAAATACTTACATTCCGAAGTAGACGAGTAGAACAAAGTCTCGTAAGCGCTCGCAAGGCGGTAACTGGCCGTTTTTGTAAGTGCCGTAAGCGCTCGCAAGGCTGTAAACTGACCGCCGAACGTGTTCGGACCTATTTGAACTTGTCCTGAGAGGCAGAGAAGTGCGACTTGGACAAACTTTAAGCAGTATCTGTCGGAAAAAGATGCAACTAGAGAATACATGTACCTCCCGCCGCCTCGTTACCTTTCTGGAGTAAGTATGGCGCGGAATTGCAAAAAGGCGGTCACTTCACCGCCCGTGCGAGCGCGTGAAGGTTAAGAAAGTGATTTTTTAATTTTTTGTGGATATTTGTGTGTGTGTGCGTGTGTGTGTGCGTGTGTGTGAGAGAGATGGTTCAAATGGTTCTGAGCACTATGGGACTTAACATCTGTGGTCATCAGTCCCCTAGAACTTAGAACTACTTAAACCTAACTAACCTAAGGACATCACACACATCCATGCCCGAGGCAGGATTCGAACCTGCGACCGTAGCAGTCGCGCGGTTCCGGACTGAGCGCCTGAACCGTGTGAGAGAGAGAGAGAGAGAGAGAGAGAGAGAAGGGGTGAGACAAAGATTCATTCATTATTTATTCTGGTTACATTTCGGACCTCTGTTTGTTATTATTTTGGTGGCTAGCATGATCAGAGAGTTATTGTTTAATGCATTTGGTCATTGAGTACCTTCTTTTCCATCGCAGCGGCTCTTTGTATCTGAAAGTTTTCTTACAACGTCAGGAGCTTTTTGATGTGATTATTCACTCTGATAACTGTCATGTCAGGTTCTGTGTTGGATGGTTCGTGTCCATGTTTTATCAGGTGTTCAGCGATGGTGGAGTGGCTATTTTCGTATTTCCAACTTCTTGTATGTTCTTTGTATCTAGTTTTGAAGTTACTACCTGTCATCCCTAGATATACTGATTTACATTCTTGGTACTCTAGCTGGTAGGTAACTGCTCCTTGGTATTTATTTGGTTTGTCTGTTGCTTGTAAATGTGATTGGAGTGTGTGTCTTGTTCTGTAAACTTAGTGTAATCCTTGTTTATTTAATATATTTGCTATCTTGTGGGTTGATTTGTGTTTGTATAAAAGAGAGTACCATTTTTTTCTGTTAGTCATGTCGTGACTGTTATTGTTTTGTGTTTCCTCGTGTGCTGTAGTGTCTGTGGGCTTCTATGGTGTTCGTATTCTCTGCTTGTTTTCATTTTTATATAGTTGTGCTTTAATTTTTTGTTGAGTTTTTGCACTATATGGGTCTTCCAACCATTGTTTGTGGCTATGAGTTGTATTGTAACACTTTTTGATAATTTTCTTTGCTGTGTGGGATGTTATTTAGTCTGTGTAACGTGAGTCGAGGGCCCGATATTTTTTGATTTTGCGGGCGGTTTGATAAAGCATGTACAATTGTGTTTGTGGCTTTTGGCTTTCTGAAGGCGTCAAATGTGTTTATATTGTTGTCTCTCTTTACTGTTTTATCCAAGAAATGTATTTGCTTTTGTCTTTCTTTCTCCATGGTAAACTGAATATTTTTGTATATGTTGTTTATGTCTGTATGAAGTTTATCCACTTTCTCTGTTGGTGCATCGCCGGCCGGTGTGGCCGTGCGGTTAAAGGCGCTTCAGTCTGGAACCGCGTGACCGCTACGGTCGCAGGTTCGAATCCTGCCTCGGGCATGGATGTGTGTGATGTCCTTAGGTTAGTTAGGTTTAAGTAGTTCTAAGTTCTAGGCGACTGATGGCCTCAGAAGTTAAGTCGCATAGTGCTCAGAGCCATTTGAACCATGTGTTGGTGCATCTACCATACAGATTACGTCATCCACATATCTGTACCAGTAAACAATTTTGTATCGTTTCTTTGTGATCATTATATCAAAGATTATGTTTTCTATGTGGTTGATGAATAGGTTGCTAATATTCCTGATTTTAGGGTTCCCATAGTTGCGTAGACGGAACATACCTTCAAGAATTTTAAAGCAACTAATGAAAGACAGAAAACAGAAAAAAATGACGTTCGTTTATCTTCATTTCCATATCACTTAACTTACTTTCAAGGTAAGGCACACTGACAAACAAAACAGCCAACGTCTGATAGCAGTCCCTCTCAGAAGTTAGAAACCGGTAATGTTCAAATGGTTCAAATGGCTCTGAGCACTATGCGACTTCACTTCTGAGGTCATCAGTCGCCTAGAACTTAGAACTAATTAAACCTAACTAACCTAAGGACATCACACACATCCATGTCCGAGGCAGGATTCGAACCTGCGACCGTAGCGGTCGCTCGGTTCCAGACTGCAGCGCCTAGAACCGCACGGCCACTCCGGCCGCCCCGGTAATGTCGTGGAAAAATTAACGTGTGTTCAAAACAGAAAAAGCTCTTTAAATCAGTGGTTGGTAGTTGTTTTCATCACACAGTTTACGCACTGAAGAGCCAAAGAAATTGGTACACCTGCCTAATATCGTGTACGACCCCCGCAAGCATCCAGAAGTGCCGCAACGCGACGTGGGATGGACTCAACTAATGTCTGAAGTAGTGCTGGAGGGAATTGACACCATGAATCCTGCAGGGCTGTCCATAAATTCGTAAGAGTGCGAGCGGGTAGAGATCTCTTCTGAACAGCACGTTGCAAGGCATCCCAGATACACTCAATAATGTTCATGTCTGGGGAGTTTGCTGGCCAGCGGAAGTGTTTCAACTCTGAGGAGTGTTCCTGGAGACACTCTGTAGTAATTGTCGACGTGTAGGATGTCGCATTGTCTTGCTAGAATTGACCAAGTTCGTCGGAATGCACAATAAACATGAATGGATACAGGTTCTCAGACATGATGCTTACGTGCGTGTCACCTGTCGGAGTTGCATCTAGAGTATCAGGATTACCATATCACTCCTACTGCACACGCCCCACACCATTACAGAGCCTCCATCAGTTTGATTTCTGCTCTGCTGACGTGCAGGATCCGTGGATTCATGAGGTTGTATCCACACCCGTACACGTCCATCCACTCGACACAATTTGAAACGAGACTCATCCGACAAGGCAACATAATTCCAGTCATCAACAGTCCAATGTCGGTGTTGACGCGCCCAGACGAAGCGTAAAGCTTTGTGTCGTGCTATTATCAAGGGCACATGAGTGGGACGTAGGCTTCGAAAACCCATATCGACGATGTTTCGTTGAATGGTTCGCACGCTGACACCTGTTGATGGTTCAGCACTGAAATCTGGAGCAATTTGCGGAAGGGTTGCTCGTTTGTCACGTTGAACGATTCTCTTCAGTCGTCGTTGGTTCCGTTCTTGCAGGATCTTTTTCCGGCCGCAGAGACGTCGGAGATTTGGTGTTTTACCGGGTTCCTGATATTCACGGTACACTCGTGAAATGGTCGTATGGGAAAATTCCCACTTCATCGCTACCTCGGAGATGCTGTGTCCCATCAGTCGTGCGCCGACTATAGCACCACTTTCAAACTCACTTAAAGCTTAATAACCTGCCAATGTGGGAGCAGTAACCGATCTAACAACTGCGCCAGACACTTGCTGTCTTATATAGGTGTTAACGACAGCAGCGCCCTATTCTGCCTGTTTACGTGTCTCTGTACTTGAATACACATGCCTATACCAGTTTCTTTGGCGCGTGAGCGTAGTACACACTCTCGGTTGCGAGAGTACATGAACCCGTACAGAAAATTGGAATAGAGATTAACATAAACATCATGAAAACCACACATTGCATGTTGTACCACCATACAGCGAGACCCTCAGTGGTAGTGGTCCAGATTGCTGTACACACCGGTACCTCTAATACCCAGTAGCACGTTCTCTTGCATGCCTGTATTCGTCGTGGCATACTATCCACAAGTTCATCAAGACACTGTTGGTCCAGATTGTCCCACTCTTTAACGGCGATGGTTGGTGGGTCACTTCGTCCACAAACAGCCCTTTTCAATCTATCCCAGGCATGTTCGATAGGGTTCATGTCTGGCCACTCTAGTCGAGCGATGTCGTTATTCTGAAGAAAGTCATTCGCAAGATGTGCACGATGGGGGCGCGAATTGTCGTCCATGAAGACGAATGCCTCACCAATATCCTGCCGATATGGTTGCACTATCGGTCGGAGGATGGCATTCACGTATCGTACAGCCGTCACGTCCCCTTCCATGACCACCAGCGGCGTACGTCGGCCCCACATAATGCCATCTCAAAACAGCAGGGAACCTCCACCTTGCTGCACTCGCTGGACAGTGTGTCTAAGGCGTTCAGCCTGACCACGTTGCCTCTAAACACGTCTCCATGAACGTCTGTTTGAAGGCATATGCGACACTCGTCGGTGAAGAGAACGTGATGCCAATCCTGAGCGATCCATTAGGCATGTTGTTACACAACGTCCTGTGGCTGTACGAAAAGCATTATTCAACATGGTGGCGTTGCTCCGAGCCATAATCCGTCCAAATGGTTCAAATGGCTCTAAGCACTAAGGGACTTGACGTCTGACTTCATCAGTCCCCTAGACTTAGAACTACTTAAAGCTAACCAACCTAAGGACACCACACACATCCACGTCCGAGGCAGGATTCGAACCTGCGACCGTAGCAGCCGCGTGGTTCCGGACTTAAGCGCCTAGAACCGCTCGACCACAGCGGCCGGCTTTTGAGGTGAAAGCAGATGTGTAACAATTTTCGTAAATGCTGTTTTGTAGGTACAATAGCCGATATGTTCAAGTCACGAAATAGGTATGGTCTTTTCCTTCCAGTCGAAAGTCACCCACAGATCTGAAAGTCTAATGTTTCTACTGTTTGTTAGTTCTCGTGCTATGCAGCACAACTCCTGTCCACGCTTCAACAGCTATAATTAATTTAAGCTCCCAATAAGTGAAGATCACTTATGAGTTCCAGAGAAATAGAGGGACATGAGAGGCGATTCTGACACTACGGCGTATCTTATTAGAGTGACAAAAAAGAGGCTCACGTACATTGATAGTCATTTATGTTGCTTTAGACCAAAGCTTTTGACATTGTGGTTTGTGTGGTATCAACGTTCGATACCCCACTTGTTAGGGGTTGGAGATATCGACCGCGTTCCGTAACAGATATCGCTGGACCCGCGAGTCGCGACTAGCGCCGCTCCTCGGCTTGTGACAAGTACCTAGCGAGCTTTCGTCCAATCTTGCTCGGTAGCATAGCCTTCAGCTGATAGGAAGAAACCTCTAACAAGGCGCTTAGTCAAGTACGGCATAAGAAATGCCTCTCTAGATATCTGTAATTATATGTATGTGGCATATGAAGAAGCTTGTAACACAAGTTAAATACAATATATATTATTTTTTACCAACGACTACCAATTATTTCAGTCGATGCAGATACATACTATACAGCCAGCTCCTTTCCGACTTCACTGCCAAACGTGCAATATATGCTTCTATTTAGCATTGGCCACCTGTCATCATAACAACTGACGACGAGAATCATAACAGTTTGGAATACACTCTTTGAAATTATGAGGGTACCCGGGAGTAAAAGATTACTACAACTTGTCCAAAAACCAGACTGTAGAAGGACATTAAAGGGAAGCAGTGACAGAGAAGGGAGTGAAGGAGGATTGTAGGCTATCCCCGATGTTATTCAATATGTACACTGAGGAAATAGTAAAGGAAGCCAAGGAGAAATTTGGGAATGGAGTTATGGTTCATGGCGAAGAAGTAAAAGCTTTGACATTTGCTGATAACACTGTAATTCTGTCAGAGACGGCAAAGGACCTGAAAAATGAGTTACACCGGGACTCAATAGTGTCTTGAAAAGACACGACATCAACAAAGTCCAAATAAGGGTCTGAAATGTAGCAGAATTATAACAGGCGATGCTGCGGGAACTAAGATTACCGAATGAAACACCAACAGTGGTAGACAAGTTTTGCATGTTGGGGAGCAAAATAAATGGCGATGGCAGAAGTTCAGAAGATACACGAGGACGTGCTGTAAAGTAATGCCTGTGCATTTTTATCCTGTTCTCACTATTGTTTACAAGTCAGGCATTTACTCGGTAGAGCCGGCCGGAGTGGCCTAGCGGTTCTAGGCGCTACAGTTTGGAACCGCGAGACCGCTACGGTCGCAGGTTCGAATCCTGCCTCGAGCATGGATGTGTGTGATGTCCTTAGGTTAGTTAGGTTTAAGTAGTTCTAAGTTCTAGGGGACTGATGACCTCAGAAGTTAAGCCCCATAGTGTTCAGAGCCATATGAACCATTTTTGAACTCCGTAGACTTTCCCGCTCAGCTTACTCAAGTTGCATCCATCAGCTGGTACAGAGTTCCGAATTGTAGCGTGTAATATGGCGGTATGTAACGTAACTATGTCGGTGCGCAGGGAACAGCATCTTCTAATCGAGTTTCTAAACACTGATAACATGCCTCCAATCGAAATCCATAGAAGAACGAAAGCTATGTGCGGTGATGATTATCGACGTCATTAATGTGCGACGTTGGGTTATTCGTGTTCGTAATGAAGTGAGTGGTGGTGCCAACCTCAACGTGTGTGACAGAGCTCG
Organism: Schistocerca americana; assembly: GCF_021461395.2. NCBI lineage: Eukaryota > Metazoa > Arthropoda > Insecta > Orthoptera > Acrididae > Schistocerca > Schistocerca americana. The sequence continues at coordinate 236,890,111 of NC_060125.1, read as the reverse complement.
GAGTGGATGATGGAAATGGAAATGAGCGTTTGGCGTCATTGGCCGTGAGGCCCCGTGCGGGGCAAAATGGTTCAAATGGCTCTGAGCACTATACGACTTAACTTCTGAGGTCATCAGTCGCCTAGAACTTAGAACTAATTAAACCTAACGAACCTAAGGACATCACACACATCCATGCCCGAGGCAGGATTCGAACCTGCGACCGTAGCGGTCGCTCGGCACCAGACTGTAGCGCCCAGAACCACATGGCCACTCCGGCCGGCCGTGCGGGGCTGGTCCGGCCGCCTTGGTGCAGGTCTTATTACACTCGACGCCACATTGGGCGACCTGCGCGCCGGATGAGGATGAAATGATGATGAAGACGACACAACACCCGGGGCCGTAGGACGGTAATCCGTCATGCTGAGCACTCAGCTATCGGCGCGAAAGGAGTGGACGATCGCGTACAGCAAACGAAAAGACTCATCGAAATCGGATCGATGAGTCATCAGAGAAAATCATTTGATAACGTAGATATAGCTCTCAAGTAAGTGCGGCATATCACGAGAGTGTGTACAGGCCATCATTGCAGCACTGCAGTTTCGAAAACTGTATGCATTGGAGGGCACCACAAAGGCTCACTTCTCACATGGAACAGAGGATATTGGACATCTATCAACAATTTATTTTAAGTTTTGAGCGTGAGGTTGATGGGTTACTTTAGAACATTGTGACGGGTGATGAAAGCTGGACCACCATTTTGACCCCTAAAAGAAGAGGGCGTCAGAGGACTTCCACCACAAGGGATGAACGACGCCATGAAAGTTCAAGACCATGTCATCAACAGGCATAGTCATAGTCAAAGTGTTCTGGGACGTTCAAGGTGTAGTGCACTTGAGATTCATACCTAGGGGTAAGATAGATACTGCCTACAGGAAAATTAAAGAGACCATTGGAGAAAAGAGCTCAGATGGAAACCCAGTTCTAATCAAAGAAGGGGAAGCAGAAAGGTGGAAGGAGTATATAGAGGGTCTATACAGGGACGATGTTCTTGAGGACAATATTATGGAAATGGAAGAGGATGTAGATGAAGATGAAATGGGAGATACGATACTGCGTGAAGAGTTTGACAGAGCACTGAAAGACCTGAGTCGAAACAAGGCCCCCGGAGTAGACAATATTCCATTGGAACTACTGACGGCCTTGGGAGAGCCAGTCCTGACAAAACTCTACAATCTGGTGAAGAAGATGTATGAGACTGGCGAAATATCCTCAGACATCAAGAAGAATATAATAATTCGAATCCCAAAGAAAGCGGGTGTTGACCGATGTGAAAATTACCGAACTATCAGTTTAATAAGTCACAGCTGCAAAATATTAACACGAATTCTTTACAGACGAATGGAAAAACTGGTAGAAGACGACCTCGGGGAAGATCAGTTTGGATTCAGTAGAAATATTGGAACACGTGAGACAATACTGACTGTACGACTTATCTCAGAAGAAAGATTAAGAAAAGGCAAACCTACGTTTCTAGCAATTGTAGACGTAGACAAAGCTTTTGACAATGTTGACTGGAATACTCTCTTTCAAATTCTAAAGGTGTCAGCGGTAAAATACAGGGATCGAAAGACTATTTACAATTTGTACAGAAACCAGATGGCAGTTATAAGAGTCGAGGGGCATGAAAGGGAAGCAGTGGTTGGGAAGGGAGTGAGACAGGGTTGTAGCCTCTCCCCGATGTTATTCAATCTGTATATTGAGCAAGCAGTAAAGGAAACAAAAGAAAAATTCGGAGTAGGAATTAAAATCCATGGAGAAGAAATAAAAACTTTGAGGTTCGCCGATGACATTGTAATTCTGTCAGAGACAGCAAAGGACTTGGAAGAGCAGTTGAATGGAATGGACTTTGTCTTGAAAGGAGGATGTTAGATGAACATCAACAAAAGCAAAACTAGGATAATGGAATGTAGTCGAATTAAGTCGGGTGACGCTGAGGGAATTAGATTAGGAAATGAGACACTTAAAGTAGTAAAGGAGTTTTGCTATTTGGGGAGCAAAATAACTGATGATGGTCGAAGTAGAGAGGATATAAAATGTAGACTGGCAATGGCAAGGAAAGCGTTTCTGAAGAAGATAAATTTGTTAACATCAAGTATAGATTTAAGTGTCAGGAAGTTGTTTCTGAAAGTATTTGTATGGAGTGTAGCCATGTATGGAAGTGAAACACGGACGATAAATAGTTTGGACAAGAAGAGAATAGAAGCTTTCGAAATGTGGTGCTACAGAAGAATGCTGAAGATTAGATGGGTAGACACATGACCAATGAGGAGGTATTGAATAGAATTGGGGAGATGAGGAGTTTGTGGCAGAACTTGACAGGAAGAAGGCATCGGTTGGTAGGACGTGTTCTGAGGCATCAAGTGATCACCAATTTAGCATTGGAGGGCAGCGTGGAGGGTAAAAATCGTAGAGGGAGACCAAGAGATGAATACACTAAGCAGATTCAGAAGGATGTAGGTTGCAATAAGTACTGAGAAATGAAGAAGCTTGCACAGGATAGAGTAGCATGGAGAGCTGCATCAAACCAGTCGCAGGACTGAAGACCACAACAACAACAAACAACAACCTAAAGGCACCATCACACACTCTGCAAGGTACAGCGAGGCCCTTAGAAAACTGAAAGAACGGATTCGAAGCGTTCATCCACAAATGGAGCACCCCTCTCTTCACTATGACAATGCCAGACCATACACAAATGCTGAGACTTCCGCAACGCAACAGTCCAGTGCCTTGGATTCGCTGTCGGCGATCACCCTCCATACAGTCCCGACTTTGCCCCATCCGATTTTCATCTGTTTGCAAAATTAAAGAAGATCGTCGAGGACTTCACTTTCATAGTGTTGAAGCAGTGATAACAGATATTAGGTTGTGACTCCATCAACAGAGTCAAGCATTCTACGGTGACGGTATCAACAAACTGGTCTCTTGAGGGGAACAAAGTGTTCGCCTCTAGGTGACAATTTTGTTTCATTTAAAAAGCCTTACGAGTTATCGCATGAAAATTTCGGAGGTATTACTCTTCAGCTCGCTGTCGTAAAATGTGGACTAAAGAAATTGACATCTAACATTTCTGAAGGTGTACGGCTGTAGTGTGTCATTACACGGCCGGCCGGTGTGGCCGAGCGGTTCTAGGCGCTTCAGTCTGGAACAGCGCGACCGCTACGGTCGCAGGTTCGAATCCTGCCTCGGTCATGGCTGTGTGTGATGTCCTTAGGTTAGTTAGGTTTAAGTAGTTCTACGTTCTAGGGGACTGATGACCTGAGATGTTAAGTTCCATAGTGCTCAGAACCATTTGAACCATTCTTTTTTTTTTTTTTTTTTTTTTTTTTTTTTTTTTTTTTTTTTTTTTTGTCATTACACGGAAGTGAAAAGTGGGCGATGAACAGTGCAGCCATGAAGGGAAAAATAATATTCTGAAATGTGCTGCTACAGCAAAATGCTGAAAATTATTTGTGTGGATCTCATGAAGAGGTACTGAATAGGATCGGAAAGAAGAGAAATGTGTGGTAGAAATTTAATAAAAGAAAGCATCAGTTGATCGAACTCATTCTGAGACAAAAAAATGGGTAACTTCGTAATGGAAGGCGATGTGGGTGGGAGGTGGGGATAAATATTGTAAAGGGAGATCACGGATGGACTACAGCAGGCTGTTCAAGTGGATTTAAGCTGCAGTACCTATACAGAGACGAACGGACTATCATAGGGCAGTTTTCTACTCTGCTCTACATATACATCTACATCACGCCCCTAAAGCCACCTAACGATGTGTGTTGGAGGGTACTTCTGGTACCACTAACTTATCCCCGCTTCCCTATTCCACTCGCGAATGGCGCATGGGGAGAATTATTGTGGTAAGCCTCTGCGTTAGCTCTAATGTCTCGAATTTTCTCGCCGTGATCATTTCGTGAGGTGTATGTGGGAGGTAGTAAAATGTTTTCCGGTTATTCCCGGAAAGCTCGCACTCGAAATCTCAGTAATAAACCTCTCCGTGATGCACGACGCCTCTCTTATAACGTCTGCCAATCGAGCTTGGTGAACACCTCTCTTACGCTCTCGCGCAGGCTAACGATATTCGGCGGATGCTGTTGCACTCTAGGTTCCAAAAGGGGAAGCACAAATGATGACAAGCAAAGGTTAGTAGAGATTCGAGTGTCGGTGAAAAGATCTATGCGCAAGGCATAGAACTACCCCCGTCACAACTCGGCAAAAGATCTGACAGAGAACCCGACAGTTGTATGTAAAATCGTTAAGCGGATCTAGGGCTTCCATTCAGTCCTTTGTTGACCAGCCTGGTGTGGCAGTTCAAGCTAGCAAAACGAAAGCCGGAGTTTTAAACTTCACGTTGAAGAAATCGTTCACACAGCAGAGTCGTACAAACATGCCGTCATTTGACCATTGGTAGACTCTCGTATGGACGACGTAGAAATAAGTATACCTGGCGTAGACAAACAACTGAAAGATTTGAGGACAAATAGATCACCAGGTCCAGATGGAACCCCAGTTCGATTTTACAAAGAGTACTCCACGACATTGGCCCCTTACCTAGCTTGGATTTATCATGAATCTCTCGCCCAGCGCTATGTCCCAAGCGACTGAAAAAAGGCGCAGGTGAGTGTAGTATAAAAGAAGGGTAAAAGAACGGACCCACAAAACTACGGACCAATATTCCTAAATTCTGTTTGCTTCAGAATTCCTGAACATATTCTCAGTTAGAGTATAATGAACTTTCTTGAGACTAAGAAGCTCATGTCCAACAATCAGCATAGTTTTAGAAATCATCGCTCGTGCGAAACTCAGCTTGCCCCCTTTTCTGGCATGATATAGTAGGAATTGTGGATGAAGGGCAACAGGCAGGTTCCACATTTATAGATTTCCGGAAAGCATTTATCACGGTGCCCCATTGCACGCTGTTAACAACGGTACGAGCGTATGGAATAAGTTCACAGATATACGAGTCGCTTGATGACTTTTTAAGTAATAGAACCCAGTATGTTGTCCTTGACGGCGAGTGTTCATCACGGACGAGGGATATCGCCAGCAGTGCCCCAGCGAAGTGTGATAGGACCGTTGTTGTTCTCTATATACATAAATGATTTGACGGAGAGGGTGGACAGCAATCTGCGGCTGTTTGCTGAATGCCGTGGTGTACGGTAAGGTGTCGAAGTTGAGTGACTGTAGGAAGATACAAGACGACAAAATTTCTAGTTGGTATGATGAATGGCAGCTAGCCCTAAATTTGGAAAAAAATGTAAGTTGATGAGGATGAGTAGGAAGAATACGAGGTATGGCTAGAAAAAGCCGGACTAGTACTGGTGAAACAATAAAACGAATGCAATAAGGCTGAAAGTCGCGTGGCCTGTCACGTGACTCTCGCTCCGCCTACTGCTCGAGTTTCATCTGCCTCCTGCTCTCAGTCTGCCCGTGGCGTCTGTTTTAAGTAGTTGACGTTTTGTCTGTGCGTCGGAAAATGTTGAGTGTACAGAAAGAACAGCGTGTTAACATCGAATTTTGTTTCAAAGTAGGAAAATTTGCAAGTGAAACGTTTGTAATGTTACAACAAGTGTACGGCGATGATTGTTTATCGCGAACACAAGTGTTTCAGTGGTTTAAACGATTTAAAGATGGCCGCGAAGACACCAGTGATGACACTCGCACTGGCAGACCATTGTCAGCAAAAACTGATGCAAACATTGAAAAAATCGGTAAACTTGTTCGACAAGATCGCCGTTCAACAATCAGAGCAGTGTCTGAGTTAACAGGAGTTGACAAGGAAAGTGTTAGGCAGATTCTTCATGAAAGTTTCAACATGAACAAAGTGTGTTCAAAAATGGTTCCAAAGTGTCTCACAGTTGAACAGAAGGAACGCCGAAGAATGATTTGTTCTGACATCCTGGAAAACATTGAAAGTGATCCCACCTTCTTACAAAATGTTATTACTTGCGATGAATCGTGGTTTTTTACTTACGATCCCGAAACTAAACGCCAATCGATGCATTGGAAAACTCCTGGTTCTCCACGACAAAAAAAAGCACGAATGTCAAAATCGAAAATTCAAGGCAATGATGATTGTTTTTTTTGGACATCAAAGGGATTGTGCACATTGATTGGGTACCAGAGGGACAAACAGTGAATCAGCATTACTACATTAGCGTCCTGGCTACCCTACGTGAGCGAGTACGGAGAAAACGGAACGATTTGTGGAGAAAAAAGTCATGAATCCTTCACCAAGACAATGCCCCAGCTCACAGTGCGTTGTCAGTGAAGACGTTTTTGGCAAAACACAACATTCCCATCTTAGATCATCCACCCTACTCACCTGATTTGGCCCCCTGTGACTTTTTTCTTTTCCCTAAAGTCAAGTCAGCTTTGAAAGGAACTAGATTTGAGACTGTTGAAGCAGTAAAAGAAAAAGCGACGGAAGTAATGTATGGACTTACCGAAAATGATCTGCAGCATTGCTACGAACAGTGGAAAATTCGTATGGAGCGGTGTAGAGACCGAGGAGGAGAGTACATTGAAGGAGATAACATGAAATTGTAAATAATTGTAAATAAATGTTTTTTCCAGCATCAGTCCGGTTTTTTCTAGCCGCACCTCGTAAACCTGTAATGTGCGGACACAGTATTACTAGTGCCTTGCTTGACACAGTCAAGTCGTTTAAATATCTGAGCATAGCGTTGCAAAGCGATATGAGGTGGAATAAGCATGTGAAACCTCTGGTAGGGAAAGCAAATGGTCGATCTGGGTTTATTGGGTCAATTTAAGGAAATAGTGGTTCACTTGTAAAGGAGATAGCATTTAGCACGCTGGTGCGACGTATTCTTGAGTACTGCTCGAGTGTTTGGGATCCGTACCAGGTAGGATTGAAGGAAGACATCGAAGCAAGTCAGAGGCGGACGGCTAAATTGGTTACCTGTAGGTTCGAACAACACGTAAGTGTTACGGAGTTGCTTCGGGTATTTAGATGGGAATCCCTGGAGGGAAGGAGACGTTATTTTCGAGAAACACAATTGAGAAAAAAATCTAAAGCCGCGCGGGGTAGCCGTGCGGTCTTAGGCGCATTTCCACGGTTCGCGCGGCTTCCCCCGTCGGAGGTTCGAGTCCTCCCTCGGTCATGCGTGTTTGTGTGGTCCTAAGCGTAAGTTACTTTAAGTTAGATTAAGTAGTGTGTAAGCCTAGGAACCAATGACCTCAGCAGTTTGGTCCCATAGGAACTTACCACAAATTTCCAATTTCCGGCATTTGAAGATGACTGCCGAACGATTCTACTGCTGCCAGCGTAAGTACCACGAAGATAAGATACGGGAAATTAGGGCTCATAAGGAGGCATACAGACAGTCGGTTTTCTCTAGCTCTAGTTACGAGTGGAACAGGAAAGGAAATGATTAGTAATGGTACAGGGTACCCTGCTCCACTTACCGTGCGGTGGCTTGCAGAGTATCTATGTAGATGTAGATGTGAGAAACGCGCCGCTCTTCGTTTGATCTTCCCCATCTCTTCTATCAGTCCTATGTGTGAATGATCCCAGATTGCTGAACAACGCTCCAGAATCTGTCGAACGAGCCCACTGTAAGCCACTTCCATCTTGGAGAAGTTAGATTTCCTTAAGATTCATCCTATGAATCTTAGTCTGGCATCTGTTTTTCCTACTATTAATTTTATGTGCTCATTTCATTTGAGGCAGCTGTGGAGAGCTACTCCCAGATGATTTACACTAGATATTTGTACTGTTTTCAGAAATTTGTCATCAATAGTGTAATTATACAGTAGTGGATTTCTTTTGCTGTGCATGGGCAATGTTACATTTAATTACGTTCAGGGTCAACTGCCAGAGCCTGTACCATTCAGAAATCCTCTGCAGGTCATTCAGTATATCGATGCTATCTTTTGGCTTCGGTACCTTTAGACAACCGCATCATCCGCGAACAGTCCTTAAAGAAATTCCGACGCTTTGTGCTAGACCAGGGGCGGGCAAACGTTGCACGCGGCTCATTAGCGCACAGCGCTGCACGTGTGCTGCTCGCGCGCAGGCGTCGACCGGGGCTGTGGCGACAGCCGGCAGGTTGCGGCAGTGTAGTGCCAGGCTACGCTGCGGACGTTGAAGCGAAGCGACCACTACGTAGTGAGCGTTGTATTTCAGTAACCGTAAAATGCAGAGTGAATCAAGGAAACGGAGAATTGGAGATTTGCTATCTTTTAAAAAGGAATGGGAGAATCATTTGTTCTCTGTGGAAAAACTTGAAAATTGGAAATGTATAATATGTGACAGTAGTCTCGCTGGTGAGCGGAAGTTTAATATTGAACACCATTATAATAAATTTCAGTATGTTGCCGTTCTTAGTGCAATAAAAGAGGAATTTCTCAAGTGATTTGGGGATATATCTTACTTATCCCAAGGTTTTGAATAGTTCTCGAGAGAATCTGGTTTCTGTAGATGATATTCATCTCAGTTTGCAAATGGAATTAATAGATCTACAGTGTAATTCTCGTCTGAGAGACAAGTTCCTTTTGGCAAGACGTGTAATAAATTTTTATCACGACTTTCCACAGCAAGAGTTTCCTCGTCTCCATCGTGAATGTTGGGCTCGACATACTTCTGTGAGAGATTTTCTTCTGTTATGAAAATTAATATGTTTCGGTTAAGAGCAAACATCAGTAATGAAAATTTACGTAACTGTTTGCGTTTGTCTTTATGTAGAAATTTTGTTCCAGACATTAAACGTATTGTAAACTCCACCTGTGATAATTAAATAAAACGTATCGTAGGTAATAGGTACTCTTTCAAACCATGATTACTTTCAAGCACTCCTACTAACCTTATTCCTTCACTTAATAAAGCAGGCCAGGAAACAAAACGCATTACAGGGGGAGAAGCGGAGACACGGTATGTAGGGAGGGGTGAGAAGCGGGTGGCCAGCTTGCCCCTGTGTGCACGCAGAACACCTGTTAACTGCACACGTGCATGTGCACCGCACACGTGCAGAATTCCTGCCCGCCCCTGTGCTAGATCATTTATATGATATAAACACTAACGGTCCAATCACATTTCCCTGGGGTACTCTGGAAATTACCATTACAGCTGTCGATTTTGTTCTGTCAAGACAAGCGCGACGTGTTGAGTTATATTTGCAAGGAACTCTTGAATCCAGTCACAAATTTGGTTCGTTGCTCAGTAAGCTGGAATTTTTCTCTTAACGATAGTGCGGACGGTGTCAAATGCCTTTCTGAAGTCAAGGAATGCGTCACCAATCCGAACGCAGTTGTCTTCAGCGCTATGGATCTCACGGAGGAACGCAGCGAGCTGATTTTCTCGTGGTCTCTGTTTGATGGATTCATCTTGATCTTTGTAAAGGAGACTTTCGTTCTCAAAAAAGTCATAAAGCTTGAACATAAAATATGTCCAATAATTCTACAACAGATTGACGTCAACGATATAGGTCTATAATCATGTTCATCTGTTGTACGACCCTTCTTGGAAACGGGGAATGACTTGCGGTTTTTCCAGTCGCTAGGTACCCTTCGTTGCTCAAGCGATCTACGATAAATTACTGCTACAAGGGGAACAGGTTCTTTCACGTTATCTTTGTTGAATCTTATAGGTATATGACTACTATCGAGCGGGGTAGCGCAGTGGTTGGCACACTGGTCTCACATTCGCGAGGACGACGGTTCAAATCCGCGTCCGGCCATCTTGATTTACGTTTTCCGTTGGTTAGTTGATTTATTTGGGGGAGGGGACCAAACAGCAAGTTCATTAGTCCCATCGAATTAGGGAAGGATGGGGAAGGAAATTGGCCGTGCCGTTTCAAAGGAATCATCCCGGTGTCTGCCTGAAGTGATTTAGGGATATCACGGGAAACCTAAATCACGAGGGTCGGATGCGCAGTGGTTAGTACACGGGTCTCAGATTCGGGAGGACGACGGTTCAAACCCACGTCCGGCCATCCCGATTTACGTTTTCCGTTGGTTGGTTGGTTTATCTAGGGCAGGGGGACCATCGGATTAGGGAAGGATGGGGAAGGAAATAGGCCGTGCCGTGCCGTTTCATAGGAATCATCCCGGCGCATACCTGAAGTGATTTAGGAAAATCACAGAAAACCTAAATCAGGATGGCCGGATGTGGGTTTGAACCGTCGTCCCCCGAATGCGAGTTAAGTGTGCTAACCACTGCGCCACTTCGCTCTGTTATGTTTTCCGTGATTTCTCTAAACTGCCTTAGGCAAATGCCGGGATGGTTCCTTTGAAGGAGCACGGCCGATTTCCTTCTCCATCCTTCGCTAATCCGAGCTTGTGCCCGTCACTAGTGACCTCGTTGTTGCTGGAACGTTATACACTGATCTCCTCCGTTATCTCACTACTAAGTGATTGTAGTTGCTTTCCTAGCCCGCAGTCGGTTATCACAGTATCTGCCGTTTCGATGTTCGTACGATGACTGAAAGGAGGGACCGAGTAATGATCATCCGCGATGAAATTATTTGGAAAAACCGAATTCAGTATTTCGACCCTCTCCCTATCTTAAGTTTTGGCGTCAGTATTGTCACTCAGTTACTGAATAAAGAATTTCGAACCGATTACTCATTTTGCGTAAGACCAAAACCATTCGTGTTTTTACTCAGGTCGGTTGACAAAATTTTAACGTTCCATTACTTTCCTTACACTCATTTTCGCTTCGTTCAACTTTTGTCAGGTAGGTTTTGACTTCTCTCGAATCTGTGTTGAAGCACTGTTTGTTTGCACGTTTGCAGTAGTTTTCTGTCACGGCTATTAAACCATGGCGAAACTTTCCCAACGCTTAAGACCTTGCTCGGAACATATGTTCACTTCTACATCTACTTCATTACTCTGCTATTCACAATAAAGTGCCTGGCAGAGGGTTCAATGAACCACCTTCAAGCTGTCTCTCTACCGTTCCAGTCTCGAACGGCGCACGGGAAAAACGAGCACATAAATTTTCTGTGCGAGCCCTGATTTCTCTTATTTTATCGTGATGACCATTTATCCCTATATAGGTGGGTGCCAACATAATGTTTTCGCAATCGGAGGAGAAAACTGGTGATTGAAATTTCATAACAAGATCCCGTCGCAACGAAAAACGCCTTTGTTTTAATGATTGCCACTCCAATTCACGTATCATGTCTGTGACACTATCTCCTCTATTGTGCGATAATATAAAACGAGCTGCCATTTTTGTACTTTTTCGATGTCATCCGTCATTCCCATCTGATGCGGATCCCACACCGCACAGCAATACTCCAGAATAGGGGACAAGCGTGGTGTAAGCAGTCTCTTTAGTAGACCTGTTGCACCTTCTAAGTGTTCTGCCAATGAATCGCAGTCTTTGGTTTTTCTCTACCTACAATATTATCTATGTGATCGTTCGAATTTAGGTTATTTGCAATTGTAATCCCTAAGTATTTAGTTCAATTTACAGTTTACGGATTTGTGTGACTTACCGCGTAATCGAAATTTAGCTGATTTCTTTTAGTACTCATGTGAATAACTTCACACTTTTCATTATTGATGATCAACTGCCACTTTTCGCACCATACAGATATCTTATCTAAATCAGTTTGCAAGTCGTTTTGATCATCTGATGACTTTACAAGAAGGTAAATGACAGCATCAGCTGCAAACAATCTAAGACGGCTATTGAGATTGTCTTGTATGTCGTTAATATAGATCAGGAACAATAGAGGGCCTATAACAGTTCCTTGGGGAACGCTGGATATTATTTCTGTTTTACTCGATGACTTTCTGTCTATTACTACCAACTGTGACCTTTCTGACAGGAAATCACGAATCCAGTCGGACAATTGAGGCGATACTTCGTAGGCACGCAGTTTGATTACAAGACGTTTGTGAGGAACGGAGTCGAAAGCCTTCTGTAAATCTAAAAATATGGAATCAATTTGACATCCCCTGTCGATAGCACTTATTACTTCATTAATATAAAGAGCTAGTTGTGGTTCACAAGAACGATATTTTGTGAAACCGTGCTGACTATGTCTCAAGAAATCGTTTTGTTAGAGGTACTTCATAATGTTCGAATACAGTATATGTTCCAAAACCCTACTGTAAAACCCGGCCGGGGTGGCCGAGCGGTTCTAGGCGCTACAGTCTGGAACCGCGCGACCGCTACGATCGCAGGTTCGAATCCAGCCTCGGGCATGGATGTGTGTGAGTCCTTAGGTTAGTTAGGTTTAAGTAGTTCTAAGTTCTAGGGGACTGATGACCTCAGAAGTTAAGTCCCATAGTGCTCAGAGCCATTTGAACCAACCTACTGCAAATCGACGTTAGTGATATAGGCCTGTAATTCAGCGGATTACTCCTACTTCCCTTTTTGGGTGTTGGTGTGACTTGAGCAATTTTCCAATCTTTAGGTACGGATCTTTCTGTGAGCGAGCGGTTGCATATAATTGTTAAATATGGAGCTATTTTATCGGCATAATCTGACAGGAACCTGACTGGTACACAATTTGGACAGGTGGCCTTGCCTTTTTAAGTGATTTAAGCTGCTTTGTTACTCCGAGGATATCTACTTCTACGTTTCTCATCTTCGCAGTTGTTCTTGATTGGAAATCAGGAATATTTACTTCGTCTTCTCTGGTGAAGCAGTTTCCGAAAACCGTGTTTAATAACTCTGCTTTAGTGGCACTGTCATCTGTGACTTCACCGTTGTTATCGCGCAGTGAAGGTATTGATTGCGTCTTGTCTCTGGTGTGCTTTATGTATGACCAGAATCTCTTTGGGTTTTCTGCCAGATTTCGAGACAGAATTTCGTTGGGGAAATTATTAAAAGCATCTCGTATTGAATTACGCGCTATATTTTGAACTTCTGCCAAACTTTGCCAGTCTTGGGGATTTTGCGTTTGGCATGCTTTTTTAGTTGCTTCTGCAACATCGATCTGACCCGTTTTGTGTACCATGGGGGATCAGTACCATCACTTATTAATTTATGTGGTATATATCTCTCAATTGCTGTCGATACTATCTCTTTGAAATCATTCCACAACTTTTCTACACTTACATGATCAGATCGGAAGAAGTGAAGACTGTCTGTTAAAAAGGCGTTAAGAGCATTTTTATCAGCTTTTTAAAATAGATATACTTTACGTTTCGTTTTGTTGGTTGTAGGTGTTACGGTATTCAGTCTAGCAGCAACTGCCTTGTGGTCGCTAATCCCTGTATTCGTCACAATATTCACTATTTGTCCAGTATTATTTGTTGCTAAAAGGTCAAGTATGCTTTCGCAACCATTTACGCTTCGAGTGGGCTCATGAACTAATTGTTCAAAATAATTGTCTGAGAAAGCATTCGGTACAATTTCGGATGACATTTTATGCCTGCCGCCGGCTTTAAACGTATAATTTTTCCAGCATATCGAGGGTAGAATTAAGTCACCACCGACTATAATTATATGTTTGTAATGTATACTGAACGATGCTTTTGAATTTTTTTCCATTTGTGCTCCACATCTTCGTCCTCAGCACTGAATATTTGATGCTAACTACTCTGATACTTTGAAGTTTGTACTCTGTCACTTTCGCTAAGCAAAAATATTTTCTTGCCTTTCTTAACATTCCTCAAAACCAGTAGTCATATTAGGTGCGCAGGTAAAGCGTAGTTTATGACCACTCGCACTGGTTGTGCGGTAGCAAAAACACACGGTTCCTGAGGTAGGTTAAACGAAAAAGAAGTTCAGACCGTAGCAAAGTTGTCTTAAGCATGTACAACAGTCCAGGGAACAATGCACATCGCAAACGTAAAACAGGCAAGCTCAAAACTGCTGTTTAATACCACGTAACTAAAGGCCTCAAAGACTAGGAAGGGAGTGACTGGCAAGTTCCGGGCCGAGGTATTTACAGTCTCGCGTCAGTGGACGGCTCCACGTGACATGCCTGCCGCAGTGGCACCTCCCACGGGAGCGAGCTGCGGCTTTGGTATGTAGCCCGAGTATCTCTGACTCGCACTCCATGCCGATACGCGGACTGGACGGCGAATCTCATCACTGTTGGATACTAAAGACAGACTAGCGCGGAGAGTTGCATCAAACCAGTCATCGGACCGAAGCCCACAACAACAAAGCCGGCCGGGGTGGCCGTGCGGCTCTAGGCGCCACAGTCTGGAACCGCGTGACCGCTACGGTCGCAGGTTCGAATCCTGCCTCGGGCATGGATGTGTGTGATGTCCTTAGGTTAGTTAGATTTAAGTAATTCTTAGTTCTAGGGGACTGATGACCTTAGCAGTTAAGTCCCATAGTGCTCAGAGCCACAACAAGAAAAACAACAACAATGTTCATCCTGAATACGTACACAGAGGTTGTAAAAGTATTGGGATAGCGATATGCACATATACAGATGGCGGTAGTATCGTGCACATGAGGTATAAAAGGGCAGTGCATTGGCGGCGCTGTCATTTGTGCTCAGGTGATTCACGTGAAAAGGCTTCCCGTACGACGGGAATGAACAGACTCTGAACGCGGATTGGTAGTTACAGCTAGAGGCATGGGACATTCCATTTCGAAAATCGTTAGGGAAGTCAATATCCCGAGATCCACAGTGTCAAAAATGGTTCAAATGGTTCTGAGCACTATGGGACTTAACATCTGAGGTCATCAGTCCCCTGGAACTTACAAGGGAACCTCCCCATCGCACCCCCCTCAGATTTAGTTATAAGTTGGCACAGCGATAGGCCTTGAAAAACTGAACACAGATCACTCGAGAAAACAGGAAGAAGTTGTGTGGAACTATGAAAAAAATAAGCAAAATATACAAACTGAGTAGTCCATGCGCAAGATAAGCAACATCTAGGAGAGTGTCAGCTGACGAGCGCCGTGGTCCCGTGGTTAGCGCGAGCAGCTGCGGAACGAGAGGTCTTTGGTTCAAATCTTCTCTCGAGTGAAAAGTTTAATTTTCTATTTTCAGACAATTATTAAAGTTCAGGCACTCACACATAATCAACTTCGCTCTCCAAAATTCCTGGACATGTTTAGATTTGCTAGGACATATGCAGGATTTGACGGTCTACACACGGAAACATTTGAAAACGTAAAAAACGTATGTTTTGACAGAGCACAGGGAAAACTGTGCGACTGTGAAACTGTTGCATTCATTTGTTGCAGTTTATGTGACAAACTCTTATGTTTTCATCACTTTTTTGGGAGTGATTATCACATCCACAAGAAAACCTAAATCGGGTAAGGTAGAAGAATGGTTCAAATGGCTCTGAGCACTATGGGACTCAACTGCTGAGGTTATTAGTCCCCTAGAACTTAGAACTAGTTAAACCTAACTAACCTAAGGACATCACAAACATCCATGCCCGAGGCAGGATTCGAACCTGCGACCGTAGCGGTCTTGCGGTTCCAGACTGCAGCGCCTTTAACCGCACGGCCACTTCGGCCGGCCAAGATAGAAGAATCTTTTTACCCATTCGCCAAGTGTGCAAGTTAGGTGGGTCGACAACATATTCCTGTCATGTGACGCACATGCCGTGACCAGTGTCGCATAGAATATATCAGACGTGTATTCCTGTGGAGGAATCGGTTGACCTATGACC
This sequence comes from Schistocerca americana, assembly GCF_021461395.2. Lineage (NCBI taxonomy): Eukaryota > Metazoa > Arthropoda > Insecta > Orthoptera > Acrididae > Schistocerca > Schistocerca americana. Next base: position 236,874,511 of record NC_060125.1, on the reverse strand, counting down.
TTGCGATCAAATGTTTTCGGTTCCCATTGGAGAAGCTACCCTTATAAAATTTATCAGGTTGATCTTAACGTTAATTTTGTGGGGACTTAACATTTTTGCACATTTTTATTATCATTGACTTTTATTACTGTGGGAAGCTAACATTTGGCAGTATTTGCAATTATATTCAATTCTTATCATTTTCATATTTTCATGGGGAGGTTACACTTGGCGACATCCGGACCAGGATCGTATTTCTTTGAGAATCTTCTGAAAAGTAGCCAGATATCTGCTCTTATTTACTAAAATATAATTAGCATTTGGCGCAACGCTTTTACTAATTTTGTGACTTTCTTTCCTCAGATCATCGGCAATTCGTTGCTCTTTGTTGTATTTGTATTTGTTGGATTTTGCATTGTCTTTGTCTCATTTGTGAATAATTGTGATTTGTGTAAAAATGCCGCGAAAAACTATTAATAGTACATCGCGAGGTGTAATGAATGAAATTGCCGACTTAAACAACTTCACCGATAGTACTTGTGACACGCAGTGTAATGATGACGATCCTGCGTTTACTGACAATCAGTGCGTTCCAACCACTAATAATGATTTTTATCTTAATGATGAACAAACGAACTCAATTGTGTCCTCTGTTAATTTGACGACAACTGATGACGCGGGGCGCTCTGTTGCAATGAGCGCTGCCCAGCTTAACACAAGCGGTTTGCAGGATTTACGTGACGAACAGACAGAATTTTTTAATGAAAACGAACAGTGTAATCAGAATGGGTCGGATTCATTTAATTCCGAGGTATTGACTAACAGTGTGCATCCGATTAGCAAGCGTTTTCAAGAATCACAAAATATCCAAATGGATACACAAAACGTCACAATTGCAGGTACACCATTAAACAGCACAGAGAATAGAAATGCTAATAATGGCTTGGATCAAATTGTGGGACTATTGCTACAACAATTTGATGAAAGATGAAACACGTATGTAACGTAGCAGCGATGGTGAGGCATGATAAAATCTTTGACCAGAGAGCCTTTTATCGTGGTTAGTCTGCGCTTGACCGCGCGAGAGTTGCGAGCAGCACTCTGTCGGTAGCAGTAGCTCAGTTCAGTTGCGTCCAGTAGTCGGTCGGTAGTAGTCGTGCAGTACAGTTGCGAGCAGTCTGTCAGTGGGCAGTCTGTGAGCAGTGCAGTATGTCGGTAGTAGCAGTCGAGTGCAGTTGTGTGTGAGGAGTTGGTGGGCGTCGACATGGCATTCTGGTCAAGATACAGGACGAGGTATATTATTTTTAAATGCGCTCAGCTAATAATGTAAATTAACTGTAACTAATTTGTGCAACAATCGCCCCAATAATAATTTTGATTTCAAAGCAATTTAAAAAAAACCATTTAATTGAACCAACGATTTCCTTACATTTCCTTTAAAGAAAAGTTTCAGTTAAATTTAAAAAAAAAAATATTATTTGCAATGCATTTCCTCCAAGCAGTGGCCAACAATAAGAGCAGAAGCCTGACATCCAGTTATACTGAGGTAAGAAATTAATTCTGATTTTTGCACAGGGCCAAAGACCGATATTTCGGTTTAATTGAGTTATCATTATCACGGAAGTTTCATTAGCATTAAATTGTCTCTCATTATTTCGTGAGAGTTTACACCTTGAGTCAGATTGCGATTCTCATTTTTATTGTCATTAAATTTAATTGCTAGGGAGGTTACGCTTGGCTCCCATTTCTATTAAATATTGTCTTTTAAATTTTTGTGGGGAGGTTACAAAGATTCAAACAACTTGATGAAATTAATAAAAACCTAGACAAAAATTTCAAACAACAGAGTGAAGATAACGAAAATCTCAAACAACACTTTAATGAAAAATTAGACAACAATTCCAGACAGTTACGTGAACAAATTAGAGACGTTGCCGTGCAGTGTCATGATACTAAGGAACAGTTACGCGAGGAAATTGAGGCTTGTTCAAGGAAAAGTAGCGAAGAAATTAAATCTGTTGCTCATGAATTACGGGAAATGCAAACAGCTACAATAGAAACACTTAGAGAGGAAATTAATGCAGTCGGTAAACAATGCTCTGAAAAAGCAACACAATTACGCGACGAGTTTAAATTAGTGACAGCAGAACTTTCGCGCACAATGGACGCAAAGATAGACGCGAAATTCGAACAACAGAACACTCAAATTGACGAGCGCTTTAATCATCACCTACAAAACAGTGATACGCGTTTCCGTAAATTTATACAGGAACAGAATAAAGTAAAACGACAAGTCATGGAAACAATCACCACACAGAGACAGGAAGACAAACGTAAAATGTTTGCGAAGGCAAAAACATACGTAGACAACAATATTGCTACAGTATCGGACAAAATTAATACCATCGAACAGTTGAACACCGAATTACGTGATGAAATTTCTGATCTTAAATCAAAAACAGATACACACACAGTAGATATTCAAACAGTGACCGACAGACTCGAACAATTAGAACTAACACAGGATTCCGATGACATCAAAGCTGATGTAAAAAACTGAACGAAACCACACGTAAAATGCAAAAACAGATTAATGCCTCTGACACTAAAACCGATGATCAGGTGAAAATATTGACTGAAAAATGTGTTGAATTGGCCAGTCGTATTGATATTATTGAAAGTAATAATGACAGAAAATCAGACAATACTGCACCGGTTTTGTTTAACCAAACACCTGAATTCCAAAATTTACAGCAGACAATCAATGAGATCGATTCGTCTAATAACACATTGCGTAGAAAATTGTCAAGTTTACAGCAAGAGGTAACAGAGATAAAAAATATTGCAGTTAATAACACATCACAGCAGACGCCACTTTGTGAACATTTGTCAGACTCACGCAGCGCGTATAATTTAGGTAATATACAGAGAGTACGTGAGTTAGATTCAGAACAGTCACAGTCAAACAGATTCTCTTACAATCCTGAACCTGTTCCATCATAGAGAGACGATAATTTTGATTACAAACATTTTCTGTCAGTGAGAAAATTTAAAGTGTTTAAAAATGACAGAACACAGATTCACCCACTGGATTGGATACAACAATTTAGCTTTGCTTTTCCACCGACTTGGCCTGTAACGCACAAACTTGAATTTATTTGCAGTTTTTTGGAAGGCGAACCGGCAACTCGTATGAGACCGATCACGAGGCAATGCTACTCGGTTGAAGAATTTCAGAATGCTTTTCTGTCAGCGTACTGGTCGAACACGACACAGCGCGGAATTAAAGATCAATTAATTAGTTTACCAAATTATGAGAACTCCAATTTTTCCACTGTCACGCAATTTTTTGAGCACATGGTGCAACAAAACCAGTACCTAAGTGAACCATACAGTGAATCTGCACTTATTCAATTATGTATTTCTAAATTGCCACGATCATTAAGAGTGTCACTTTTAACTGGTCAGCAAAAAGAAAATATTTCGGCATTCAGGGATCTGTTGCAGCTTTTAGAAGTGCAGGAATCAGATTATTCCTTTGTGAACAAAAGCTTTTCATGTAACAACCAAGGCCAACAAACTTACGGTAATTACGATCAACCACGCAATTTCAATAGCAAAGCTAATAGACGCTTTAGGAACGACAACCACCAGAACTTTAATAACAGGCAAAATTTTAATTATCAGTATCGTCAAAATTATCAGCAGCAGGAACCATATTTTAGTAATAATAGAGGTTTTTCACAACAACAGCAACAAAACCAGCCGGTTAGCATACCTAACCAACAATGTAATGCACAAGGTCAACCAAACTTTAATGTTCCGCCGCGTGCACGTATAGTCCCTGGTACAACAAATAGTAACGCACGGCAGCAAGGAAATAACTACGTGCAGAAAACACAGTACTTCAATTCCTATTGCAATGCACCGTATAGGAATGACTATCACGACAGACGTAAAAATAATGAGCAAAATTTTCAGCGTACATATAATAACAGTCGGTCTTACCAACAGCAAAATCATCCGCAAGAACATATTCTCATGAATTAACCCGACAGTAGATATCATCCAGAACGTAATACGTCTGGAAGAAATAACAGAACAGTTCAAATAATCGAAATGCCACAGAATCCTCCTGAAAATAATAACACGTCAGATAGAATCTGACTGGATACTGTACGGGTCGCATCTTCCAGTAACACAAGCACTACTTTAGACATGCAGAATGTTGTTCACGAAAATGTAATTAATTTTGACGATATCAGAGACACTCTTTTGCAGGAAAGACCAATTGTGCAAAAATCCATTTCACGTCCTGTCATCGAAATTAAAATTGGTTCATCGAAATTTTCAGCAGTAATGGATTCCGGATCACCTATGTCAGTAATAAATGAAGAAACTTTTAACGAGTGTAACAAAGAGAATACGTATCCTACGTTACCATTAGGCAAAACGAAAGTGAAAGGAGCAGTATCGTTTAAAGGAGTAGACGTTAAATTACAGACACATTTATTTTGTATTGCAGGTCACATTTCACTCAAATTTTTGGATTGTTCCTTTATTGACAACAGACATTATTTTAGGTACGAATTTTCTGGTACAACACGATGCCATTATTGACTTTCAAAATTCCTATTTAATGTTGAAGGATGAAAATGTACAATTGGCTTTAGAATTTTAGCATTCTTTATCTGCGAAAGAACAAACAATTAATCGTACAGAGGTCATTTCTGCATCACGTAACATAGACTGTAACTCCACATTGTTCACAGATACGTACGTACATAACTATAACACTCCATACGAAGCTGACTATGATGTAATGCAGATGATTTCTGATAAAGTTAAGCAGAGCTGTGCAAATACAGACGACGAACGCACGCAACTACGCAAAATTCTTTTACAGCAAGCTCCAGTTTTTGACAACATTTCTGGTACTATGTCCGGTTTTATGTATGAATTTCAAGTCAAACAGCACGACACATTTAAAGCCAAGCATTATCCCATTCCATATATCCATAGAGAACAGGTCAAGAAAGAATTGCAAGCTATGCTTGACCAAGGAATTATTGAACCGGCAGTTAGTCCGTACATAAACCCGCTACATATTGTAAAGAAAAAAGATGGCTCACTTCGCCTCGTACTTGATTCACGTCACATCAATGACATAATTATTAATGAAACAGATCGACCACAGGCACTAGAGGAACTACTACAGAAATTTCACGGTACTGCTATCTATTCTACATTAGATCTGAAATCGGGATTTTGGCAAATTCAGCTCCATCCGAATTGCAGAAAGTACACAGCTTTTCTCTGTTTTGGCGACTGTTATCGATTTTGCAAATTACCATTCGGTTTAACTATTTCTTCAGCAGCTTTTATTCGCGGTTTGAACACAATACTTCCGACAGAACTTAAAGACAGAATCACGACGTACGTAGACGACATTCTTATTGCAGAAGCTAACTGGACTGAACACAATCTGATTCTAGAACAACTGTTGCAAACTTTTCATGCTCAAGGACTCACAGTTAATCTCAGTAAATCGCATTTTGGCAAAACTTCTATAAAATTTCTTGGACACGTAATTTCAGTAGAAGGCATTGCGCCTGATCCGGAAAAACTTCAAGCTTTACGTGACATTACTGTTCCTACGACAAAAAAACAATTACGCAGCTTTTTGGGTTTAATTAACTTTTTTCGTAAATTTATTCATCACTCTGCTTTAGACACACCTAGATTATGTCAATTGACAGGTAAAAACACTATTTGGTCCTGGGATAAGCAAGCACATTCTGAATTTATGAACCTGAAACATGCTTTGTTGAATGCACCACTTTTATCGCACCCAGATCTTACCAGAAATTTTTCCATTGCCACCGACAGTTCTAACACCGCTTTAGGCGTACATATTTTTCAGGAAATTGAAGAAGATGGCTCAACTGTAATTAAAAACATCGCATTTGCAAGTCGCATTCTGTCACCTGCTGAACGAAATTATTCTGTTACAGAACTGGAAACATTATGTGTTGTATGGGCATTTACGAGATTTAGGCACTTTCTTTATGGAAGACATACCACTGTCTACACAGACCATAGAGCTATACAACTTTTACTTTCAGCCAAGCCCGCATCTCGTGGTCGTGCGGTAGCGTTCTCGCTTCCCACGCCCGGGTTCCCGGGTTCGATTCCCGGCGGGGTCAGGGATTTTCTCTGCCTCGTGATGGCTGGGTGTTGTGTGCTGTCCTTAGGTTAGTTAGGTTTAAGTAGTTCTAAGTTCTAGGGGACTGATGACCGTAGCAGTTAAGTCCCATAGTGCTCCGAGCCATTTGAACCATTTTTTGAACTTTCAGCCAAATTTACTCACGACAGATTAAGCAGATGGAAGCTTCATTTACAGGAATTTAATTTTACAATAGTTCACATTCCCGGCACACAAAATGTTGTAGCAGACGCACTATCCCGTTCTCTCAGCAACAATCAGCAAGACATCGCAACCAACTTCTGCAAAGCAAATTTCAGCGTCATGTACATTCAACAAGTTGCATTTGAAAATTTCATTTCGTCGTCATTACAGGTCATAGCACAAGAGCAGAATAAAGACAACGTGTGGAAAAAAATTAAACACCTTCGGCAAGATAGGAATAATGTTACGATTAGAAACCATTACACTGTACGCAAAGACATTCTGTTTCGCCGCTCTCATCCTGACAGCAACAATTGGTTATTATGCATTCCTGACGAGCTTGTTAACAAATTAATCTGGTATACTCATTTAAGTTACGCACATTACGGAGCTAGAAAATGTTTTCTTATACTGAGACAGAACTGTTATTTTGCCAACATGGAGAAACGTATACGACGAGTTTTAGCGTCATGTAAAATCTGCCAGAAAGCTAAGTCACATCTTTGTCGCTCTTGAATTCACTTCAAAATTTGTTACCTTCACTCCGTTACGCAAAGCTACTGCTGAAACCGTTTCGAAAGCATTTGTAAAGCATTTTCTATTTCATGTAGGGCATGTGTTGAAAGTAATTTCTGACAATGGATCACAATTTCGTTCTGCTATATGGACACGCATGTTACGAGCTAGAAACATTTCTCCGATCTATATATCCAAGTACCATGCTTCTTCGAACCCTTGTGAACGATTAATGAAAGAAATTGGTAAACCGTGTAGAATATACTGCCACAAAAGACATATTGATTGGGACACACACATATTCTCATTCCAAGATGTAATTAATTCCATACCAAATGAATCCACTATGTTATCTCCGTCTGTTATACTGAAAAATGTTGAACCACGTAACAAAATTACAGAATTAGTAAACTTTACTACATCTCGTCGATTACGACACCACGAAATAATCGACATTGCGCTGAACAACATCAAACGTGCCGCAGATCGCCGGAGAAGACAGCAAAAACAGGTTTGTACACGCCGTGACTTTCACATTGGACAGAAAATATTAGTACGTACACACTATTTATCCAACAAAGGAAAAGGTAGGTGCAGTAAATTTGAACTTCTATACCCAGGTCCATATCGGATTCGCAGCATTCCTCACCCCAATGTTGTACACGTCGAAACTTTGAGAACCAGAAAATCCAAAGGCACTCACCACTGGTCAAACATCAAACCTTTTATTGAATGAAGACACTTTATGATTTAACATGCTATAATGCCATTTTGCTAGTTTTATGATCACTTATGCAATTATATTCACATGACTAATTACCAATGATTATCGTATTTTTTCTTGGCAAGTGGCCGGCAAGGTAAGGTTAGCAGGTCGCTTTTCTTGTCGTTACACATCAGACTGTGCATATTTTTCCAGATGAATTTACACATCTTATGAACATTTATGCAATTATATGTATGTGATTACTTACTGATGACTGTCGTATTTTTTCTTGGCAAGTGCCCGGCAAGGTAAGGTTAGCAGGTCGCTTTTCTTGTCGTTACACATCAGACCATGCATATTTTCCCAGATGAATTTACATATTTTATGACCACTTATGCAATTATATTTATGTAACTACTTACTGATGATTATCGTATTTTTTCTTGGCAAGTGCCCGGCAAGGTAAGGTTAGCAGGTCGCTTTTCTTGTTGTTACACATTAGACAGTGCACATTTTCCAGATAAAATTACGTATGTTACGAATAATTATGCAATTCTATCTAGTGATATATTAATTTTATCAAATTTTTTCTCTATTAAAGTCTTCAATTCTCGCCTCTATTAACTACACAACATACAAGCTGAACACAACGAACGTCATATTTTTTGTCTTTCTTAGGTATATACGATTGTTTCATATTTTGTTTGTATGCACTGTGAAATAGTTAAGATATAACACACACCAGTTGACTTGGACATTTTTGCCCTATGATACCTCAACATCGTGACTGTTTCACACTTTTTGCTGCTGCATTGTGATATTCTGTGTACATTTTTGCATTTGAACACTGTCTATTTTTTTCTCATATTACGTTGTTTGTCATGTTATGCTGTATGCTTCATTATGTTACCATAAACCAGTCATTATTTAGTGAGTATATGATGTAAATGCAGGATATTAATCTTTCTTCATCAATTTCAGAAAGAAATGATGCGTGAAAAAATTTAATCAAACAAAATGGGAATTTCACCTTCGGAATGAACGAAAGAGAATGCAATACTTCGTGAGGAAGAGTAAATGGATCAGGATTAACAAGCATTAACAAGAATATACTATACACATCGTAGAATAGCAGTCTTAACTAAGTTTTTTCAGAATACAAGGCGATTGATGCAGGCTGTCATACAGAACTACACATCTCAGTTTTAGTGATGAAATATGCTAGAGATAAGGAATAGTTATGTAATGAGTAATGAAGTGATTTTTTTTGCAATTGATAATGAATGCTGATGAATAATGATGAAGAATATGCTACTATGGATAATGAAGGTTTTCTTTACATGTGATGATAATAATGGAGTTATGATAATATAGATAATGAAGTGATGGATAATGAAGTTTTTTCTTTACAGATGAGGATAATGTGGAAGTTATGTATTCATGCTATGTAGTTATTTAAGTATTTGTTGCAGTTCGCTTTGACAGCAGGTGTTATATTGCAGCCGGCCGAAGTGGCCGTGCGGTTAAAGGCGCTGCAGTCTGGAACCGCAAGACCGTTACGGTCGCAGGTTCGAATCCTGCCTCGGGCATGGATGTTTGTGATGTCCTTAGGTTAGTTAGGTTTAACTAGTTCTAAGTTCTAGGGGACTAATGACCGCAGCAGTTGAGTCCCATAGTGCTCAGAGCCATTTGAACCATTTGTTATATTGCATAGTATAATGACTGAAGGTTTTGGAAAGGACAGCTATGGAACACATTTTTATACACATTTCACTACCTGTTAATTCGAAGTTCACTACTTTTCACCATAAAATGCGTTTCTTCTTTCAGCTTAATAATCCATGTTTTTTATACATTTTTGCAGGAGAAATTATTTATGAAATTAATGTGCTATAAGCAGTTGTTCCTTAAATCTATGTCATTTATGAATGTGATTACATATACTCTACTTGTTTCATAATATTGCTACAGCTGACTCATGACGAATGACGTTACACATTTTCATTTAAAGGAACAACCCAGAAGCAAATTTTTTTTCTTTTCCTCTTCTTGCTTTCCCCTATAAATACCCAAAGCAATGCATTGCTAACAAAAAAATGTATTACCAGTCCCAAATAATGATACCAGTTTAAGAGAGTTCAGAGTAATACTGATTAGCTCTGAATAGTATGTCACTTGAAAAATGAATGCTACTGATTACTGTATTGGGATGACCAATGATTAATTAATAATGCTTTGTAACTGGAAAATGAATGCTACTGATTACTGTATTGAGATGATCAATGATTAATTAATAATGCTTTGTAACTGGGAAATGAATGCTACTAATTACTGTATTGGGATGACCAATGATTAATTAATAATGCTTTGTAACTGGGAAATGAATGCTACTGATTACTGTATTGAGATGACCAATGATTAATTAATAATGCTTTGTAACTGGGAAATGAATGCTACTGATTACTGTATTGAGATGACCAATGATTAATTAATAATGCTTTGTAACTGGGAAATGAATGCTACTGATTACTGTATTGGGATGACCAATGATTAATTAATAATGCTTTGTAACTGGGAAATGAATGCTACTGATTACTGCATTGAGATGACCAATGATTAATTAATAATGCTTTGTAACTGGGAAATGAATACTACTGATTACTGTATTGGGATGACCAATGATTAATTATCAACATTATTCTGTAATACTAGGTTATTGACTACCTCCTGTTTAAGTAATGACTTCTGATGATTTGTAATTAGAGAATGAGTGCCAATGTTCTCTGTAAAACAATTAATGAACATTTTTCTGTAATACTACATACATGGTACAGAAATGTTCAATAACTGGGCTATGAATGCCGCAAACTACTAATGTAATTCCCAATGAAGACTAGTATGTGACTTAATGTCCTTCACCTTCTGACCTAACTACCTTGAATTACTGCAATATCCATTTGTCCTGTATATCCTCCTGATCATGGAGCACTATATTTGGTTTTTGCACTAATTCTACATTGGTGTGCCTTGTAAGAGCGTGGTGTTGACACGACATGCTGTCCACCACCGTGAGCGATGGAGACGTTATTATGGTCCCACTGTTTGGTGTACCCGATGTACTGCCAAAATGATAACATGGAATTTTACTACAACATTTCAGTGTCTTGGCTACGCTGATAAATTCTGATGGGAAAAGAACTTCAGATTGCCTCACTTGGTGTTGTACTTCTGTGGAAAGATATGGACTTTCAGTGCAGCTGCGTGCAACCTAAAGTGCTACAACCATGATGCATACCTTCCCTTTCCTATCCTAATTCTTGTAACATAGTGAAAATCATTTTTTTTTTTTTTGCTAACATCATTTGTATTCATGGCCTATACATTTTTTTCGATTTGCTGATATACAGTGCGTGTGCACTTTCGTCATTTTTCTAACATAATTTCTACTTATTGTATATACATTTTGTGATTTGCTGACATATTCTGAATTTCAGTTCGTGTGCACTTTTGTCATTTTTCTAACATGATTTCTATTCATTGTATGTGCATTTTCATTTGCTGATATGTTCTGAACTACAGTACATGTGCACTTATGTCATTTGTCAATGAGATTATGTCTATTTGTTGTGAAGACTTTGAAGAATTTTTCAGTGCATGTGCACTTATGTCATTTGTTAATATGTTTTGTACTCACATTTTGTTATTGCCTAATATGTTTTGTACTCGGTGCATGTGCACCATATTTACTTCATGTTCTTTATCTGTATATTCTCTGTTTGTAAAGTCAATTAGTTAAGAAAAAATTTGTTGCTCGTGGCATGTCCAAATGACTCACCATCGTTGCCAAATTTTTGCCACCCCAGTGGAGGGTTATGAAACAGTACCAGCGATGGCGAGGCATGACAGAATCTCTGACCAGAGAGTTGTTTATCGTTGCTAGTCTGCGCTTGACCGCGCAAGAGTTCAGTTGCGAGTTGTAGTCGGTCGGAAGTTGTGTGCGTGAGGAGTCGGCGGGCGTCGACATGGGTCTCTGGTCAAGGTTCGGGACGAGGTATATTGTTAAATAAGATAATGAAGCAGCATTGCGCACATCTGATAATGTAATGTATGTTAATTGTAATTAATTTGTTCAAGAAATGCCCCAATAATAATTTTGTTTTCAAAGCAATCGTTTTTCTTAAAAAAAAGAATCATTCCAATTGAAACAATATTTCCTATGCTTTTCCTCCCAGAATCAATTTATCAGATTAATTATTGCACAGGGCCTAAGGTCAGCGCAGCTGCCCTTATAAAATTTATCAGGTTGATCTTAACATTAATTTTGTGGGGACTTAACATTTTTGCACATTTTTATTATCATTGACTTTTATTACTGTGGGAAGCTAACATTTGGCAGTATTTGCAATTATATTCAATTCTTATCATTTTCATATTTTCACGGGGAAGTTACAATATATTAGTTCATGACATCCAGTCTTACAAATTTACTCTCTCCGTTGGACACCCGTCCAGATCATCCGCTCTCAAAACTCCGCCTTCTCACTCCCCACATCCACCACTGCTGACGGCTCACCTTCAACTGCACAACGCTACGCGCTGTTCACATCCAACTGCCCAACACTGCAATAGCAAATTCCAACAATGCAAACCAGCCACAGATTGCATACAGCACATTCAGTGATTTTCATATAGAGCGCTACATGGCGTTACCAACATAAAAACCTAAACAGCCTACTTACAAGGTACCAAATTTCAGACATTGCCTCTCACAGCTGACTATGCAGTGGTCGATCTGGCATTCACTTAACGACCGAGAGCAGCGTAGTTTGCATAATCCTGTCAATGGTAACAGGCAAGCGACACTGCTTGAAATAACCGCAGAATTCAACGTGGGACATACGACGTGCGTAGCCTTTAGGTTGACTGCGCCAGAATTTGGCGTTAGTGGGCTATGGTGGTAGACGACTGACGCGAGTGTCTTTGATAACAGCACGACATCGCCTGCAGCGCCTCTTCTTGGCTCCTGACCATATCAGTTGGACACTAGACGACCAGAAAACCGTGGTCTGGTCAGACGAGTCCAGACTGCAGCTGGTAAGAGCTGGTGGTGGGGTTCGAGTGTGGCCGAGAGCCACAAAGCCATCGACTCATGTTGACAACAAGGCACTGTGCGAGCTGGCGGTGGCTCCACAGCGGTGTTGGCTGTGTTTGGATGGAATGGACTGGGTCATTGGCTGGAAATGGCTATTTTCTGATACTTGGAGATCATTTGCAAGCATTCACGGACGTCATGTTCGCAAACAACGATGGAATTTTTACGGATGACAACGCGCCATATCACCGGGCCACAATTGTTGGCGATTGGTTTGAAGAGCGTTCTGGACAGTTCGAGTGAATGATTTGGCCATCGAGATAGCCCGATGTGAACCCTTGCATGGGGGCTTAATTAAACAAAATGCAAATATTTTTAGTAGCTGTATGTACGATTACGCAGTCTCGTAACCGGTTGGCCCTGACTAGTATTTGTACGCAATCTGACTGCATAGAACAACAACAAAGAATGAAACAAAATTTCCGTTAACACAATTAATTAATCAAGTCCCCAGCAACTATAAAACCTAGGAAACAACAAAACACAAGTGTAGTTATTCTGTGTGTGGAAGTGTGATTCAACGTACACATCTGGCACGGTTCTTCCTCAATAAGACAAGATATTTTAAACATCATTTATACTGAAGTAATTAAAAAAACCAGAAATACTATAATTGCACATAGAAACCAGAAATACAGTCTAATACAAGAACACGAGCCAGATGCTTTGTTGACTGAACCTGTAACCAATAGGCATTATTGTTCAAGACATTGAAATAATACAAAAAAAGGAATTTTTTTACCTTCATATATATTGACGAAAAGCACATTACAGCATCCCTAATCCAACAACATCTGGTGTCTAGCCATCAAAACAATATGACAACATCTGAACAAGCACTCTCCATGGGAACCTCTCAACAACGACTCACCACTGCTACATCTCAACAAGCACTCTCCACTACGACTTCTCCACAAGAACTCTCCACTACCACATCTCAACCAACACTCTCCACCACGACTTCTCGATAAGAACTGCCAGTGGAGGCGGCTGAATAATACTCTTTGGCGCAATCTCTGGCGCTGTGGCTCAGTGTAGCCACCTTTCACCCTATCCAACATTTATGGGACATAATCGAGTTGTCAGTTCGGGCACAAAATCCAGCACCGGCAACACTTTCGCAATTACGGACGGCTGTAGAGGCAGCACGCCTCAAAATTTCTGCAGGGGCTTCCAACGGTTTGTTGAGTCTAATGCCACGTAGAGCCACTGCAGTACGCCGTGCAATAGAAGGCCTGATGCAGTATTAGGATATACCCTACGATTTTTGTCACCTCAGTGTGTTATGGCCGCGCGGGGTAGCCGCATGATTTGAGGCATCTTGTCAAGGTCCGCGCGGCTCCCTCTGTCGGAGGTTCGAGTCCTCCCTCAAGCTTGGGTGTGCGTGTCGTCTTTAGCGTAAGTTAATTTAAGTTAGATTAGGTAGTGTGTAAGCTTAGGGACCAATGACCTCAGTAGTTTGGTCCCATAAGACCTTACCACAAATTTCCATTTTTCCAGTGTATTATGTAAGCCAGAGGGCTGGAATGACAATGAAGTAGACAGATAATGAAAGAATAGTTGCAAAATTTTACCTTTTACGCGTTCGCGTTCATCCAGAATGTTCCTTTGCATGAAATTAATATAGCCCATAGGGAAATGCTAGTAGGTGCTTAAGAAACTTACAACCTCAAAAACTGGAAGTAATTATTTTATGTGGTCAGAACATAAGTCAAGATGGAAGAGAATACAGGCTCAAATGTCGGGCATCCACCTCATTTATGTTCTCGACTTCGGATAAACGTATTCGTACATATGCAGCAGACGATAGAACCAGCACAGTATAGTAAGCCTGTCAATATCTGCAGCATGTGTAACTTGCTGGAAGATCATAGCTTGAATAAATGTCAGTCGGCAAGAGTATTTTCCTTCTTCCAGCGCTCTCTTTTCCGGACATTGGTGACCACCACAGCTACACTCCTGGAAATTGAAATAAGAACACCGTGAATTCATTATCCCAGGAAGGGGAAACTTTATTGACACATTCCTGGGGTCAGATACATCACATGATTACACTGACAGAACCGCAGGCACATAGACACAGGCAACAGAGCATGCACAATGTCGGCACTAGTACAGTGTATATCCACCTTTCGCAGCAATGCAGGCTGCTATTCTCCCATGGAGACGATCGTAGAGATGCTGGATGTAGTCATGTGGAACGGCTTGCCATGCCATTTCCACCTGGCGCCTCAGTTGGACCAGCGTTCGTGCTGGACGTGCAGACCGCGTGAGACGACGCTTCATCCAGTCCCAAACATGCTCAATGGGGGACAGATCCGGAGATCTTGCTGGCCAGGGTAGTTGACTTACACCTTCTAGAGTACGTTGGGTGGCACGGGATACATGCGGACGTGCATTGTCCTGTTGGAACAGCAAGTTCCCTTGCCGGTCTAGGAATGGTAGAACGATGGGTTCGATGACGGTTTGGATGTACCGTGCACTATTCAGTGTCCCCTCGACGCTCACCAGTGGTGTACGGCCAGTGTAGGAGATCGCTCCCCACACCATGATGCCGGGTGTTGGCCCTGTGTGCCTCGGTCGTATGCAGTCCTGATTGTGGCGCTCACCTGCACGGCGACAAACACGCATACGACCATCATTGGCAACAAGGCAGAAGCGACTCTCATCGCTGAAGACGACACGTCCCCATTCGTCCCTCCATTCACGCCTGTCACGACACCACTGGAGGCGGGCTGCACGATGTTGGGGCGTGAGCGGAAGACGGCCTAACGGTGTGCGGGACCGTAGCCCAGCTTCATGGAGACGGTTGCGAATGGTCCTCGCCGATACCCCAGGAGCAACAGTGTCCCTAATTTGCAGGGGAAGTGGCGGTGCGGTCCCCTACGGCACTCCGTAGGATCCTACGGTCTTGGCGTGCATCCGTGCGTCGCTGCGGTCCGGTCCCAGGTCGACGGGCACGTGCACCTTCCGCCGACCACTGGCGACAACATCGATGTACTGTGGAGACCTCACGCCCCACGTGTTGAGCAATTCGGCGGTACGTCCACCCGGCCTCCCGCATGCCCACTATACGCCCTCGCTCAAAGTCCGTCAACTGCACATACGGTTCACGTCCACGCTGTCGCGGCATGCTACCAGTGTTAAAGACTGCGATGGAGCTCCGTATGCCACGGCAAACTGGCTGACACTGACGGCGGCGGTGCACAAATGCTGCGCAGCTAGCGCCATTCGACGGCCAACACCGCGGTTCCTGGTGTGTCCGCTGTGCCGTGCCTGTGATAATTGCTTGTACAGCCCTCTCGCAGTGTCCGGAGCAAGTATAGTGGGTCTGACACACCGGTGTCAATGTGTTCTTTTTTCCATTTCCAGGAGTGTATATTCCTTTTGACTACTCGGAAAAGTTCCGCGCACTTTTGTGAAGTCCGCGTCCTTTAGTTACCGAGCCAAGATGTCTTCTTATGTCTCGTCCTCTTTACCAGGTATGTTTCCTTGCAGAATGTTCTGTGGCAAATTACACCACTTTCTATGCCTCATTACACAGCTCAGATGTTGTACTTTTCTGTATTTTACTATGTTTAGCATTTCTCTTTCTTTCTTCATTTTTCGGAAAGTGTCGTTATTACTAGTTTCATTTGTCAATGGGACTCTTAGCATTTTCCTGCACAGCCACATCTCAAATGCCTCAAGTCGTTTTCACGCCGTCTCGCTCAGAATTCAGATATCAGCTCCATAGAAAAGAATTGGAAATATGTAGCAACGTAGAAACCTAACTCTTGTTTCAATTGAAGGGTGATTACTCTTCCCCAACCTATGCATTCTACGACGGACGTGCAACAAATAATGCAACACTTTTGTTTCCGGCGAATTTCGGTTGAAAAAATGCGGAATTCGTTGTTTTACATCGTGGGATATTCCCGATTCAGCTCCTGTAGTTCCGTTAGTTGGCGGCTGTATGCGTATCCTTCAAAATGGCGTTTGTAACGAAGGTTCATTTCAAGCAAGCACCTGTCATTGAATTTCTTTTGACGCAAAAGTAGATCTTCACAGATATTCACAGGTGCTTTCGGAATGTCTGCGGAGACCTGGCAGTGAACAAAAGCACGGCGACTCGTTGGGCGAGGCGTCTGTCTTCACCGCGACAAGATCACGCAGGTCTGTCGTAACTCCCGCGTGCTGGTCGGCCGCACACAGCTGTGACTCTTGCAATGTTGGAACGTGCGGACACTCTCATTCAAAGTGATCAACAAATCACAAGCACCTCGGTCCTCAACTCGACGTCTCTACATCTACATCCATACTCCGCAAGCCACCTGACGGTGTGTGGCGGAGTGTACCTTGAGTACCTCTTTCGGTTCTCCCTTCTATTGCAGTCTCGTATTGTTCGTGGAAAGAAATATTGTCGGTATGCCTCTGTGTGGGCTCTAATCTCTCTGATTTTATCCTCATGATCTCTTCGCGAGATATACGTAGGAGGGAGCAATATACTGCTTGACTCCTCGGTGAAGGTATGTTCTCGAAGCTTCAACAAAAGCCCATACCGAGCTACTGAGCGTCTCTCTTGCAGAATATTCAAGCAGTGGGCGAACAAGTGTTCTGTAACCTACTTCTTTTGTTTTCGGACTGGATTTCCTTAGGATTCTTCCAATGAATCTCAGTCTGGCATCTGCTTTACCAACGATCAACTTTATATGATCATTCCATTTTAAATCACTCCTAATGCGTACTCCCAGAGAATTTATGGAATTAACTGCTTCCAGTTGCTGACCTGCTATTTTGTAGCTAAATGATAAGGGATCTATCTTTCTATGTATTCGCAGCACATTACATTTGTCTATATTGAGATTGAATTGCCATTCCCTGCACCATGCGTCAATTCGCTGCACATCCTCCTGCATTTCAGTACAATTTTCCATTGTTACAACCTCTCGATATACTACAGCATTATCCGCAAAAAGCCTCAGTGAACTTCCGATGTTATCCACAAGGTCATTTATATACATTGTGAATAGCAACGGTCCTACGGCACTCCCCTGCGGCACACCTGTAATCACTGTCACTTCAGAAGACTTCTCTCCATTGAGAATGACATGCTGCGTCCTGTTATCTAGGAACCCCTCAATCCAATCACACAATTGGTCTGATAGTCCACATGCTCTTACTTTGTTCATTAAACGACTGTGGGGAACTGTATCAAACTCCTTGCGGAAGTCAAGAAACACGGCATCTACGTGGGAACCCGGGTCTATGGCCCTCTGAGTCTCGCGGACGAATAGCGCGAGCGTCTTTTTCGAAACCCATGCTGATTCCTACAGAGCTGATTTCTAGTTTCCAGAAAAGTCATTATACTCGAACATAATACGTGTTCAAAAATTCTACAACTGATCGACGTTAGAGACATAGATCTATAGTTCTGCACATTTGTTCGACGTCCCTTCTTGAAAACAGGGATGACCTGTGCCCTTTTCCAATCCTTTGGAACGCAACGCTCTTCTAGAGACCTACGGTACACCGCTGCAAGAAGTGGGGCAAGTTCCTTCGCGTACTCTGTGTAAAATCGAGTTGGTATCCCATCACGTCCAGCGGCCTTTCCTCTTTAGAGCGATTTTTATTGTTTCTCTATCCCTCTGTCATATATTTCAATATCTACCGTTTTTTCATCTGTGCGAGAATCTAGAGAAGGAATTACAGTGCTGTCTTCCTCTGTGAAGCAGCTTTGGAAAAAGACATTTAGTATTTCGGCCTTTAGTCTGTCATCCTCTGTTTCAGTTCCATTTCGATCACAGAGTGTCTGGGCATTTTGTTTTGATCCACCTACCGCTTTGACATAAGACCAAAATTTCTTAGGATTTTCTGCCAAGTCAGTACGTAGAAATTTACTTTCGAATTCGTTGAACGCCTCTCGCATAGCCCTCCTCACACTACATTTCGCTTCGCGTAATTTTTGTTTGTCTGCAAGGCTTTGGCTATGTTTATGTTTGCTGTGAAGTTCCCTTTGCTTCCGTAGCAGTTTCGTAACTCGGTTGTTGTTTACCACGGTGGCTCTTTTCCATTTCTTACGATCTTGCTTGGCACATATTAATCTAATGCATATTGCACGATGGTTTTGAACTTTGCCCACTGATCCTCAACACTATCTGTACTTGAGACAAAATGTTTGTGTTGAGAAGTCAAGTACTCTGAAATCTGCTTTTTGTCACTGGTTTTCTCTGCCTCGTGATGACTGGGTGTTGTGTGATGTTCTTAGGTTAGTTAGGTTTAAGTAGTTCTAAGTTCTAGGGGACTGATGACCATAGACGTTAAGTCCCATAGTGCTCAGAGACATTTGAACCGTTTGTCACTTTTTCTAAACAGAAAAATCTTCCTACCTTTTTTAATATTTCTATTTACGGCTGAAATCATCGATGCAATGACCGCTTCATGATCGCTGATTCCCTGTTCTGCGTTAACTGTTTCAAATAATTCGGGTCTGTTTGTCACCAGAAGGTCTGATGTTTTGTAGTGCTGACACAAACATCCACCAGTTAGGGTGCTCAAAGGTGTGTGGTCGCTGGTTCCTCGCCACCTAACAGAAGACCATAAAGGGCAACGAAGGACCATCTTTGCGGAATTGCTGGAGCGTTACGAGGCTGATCCCGAGAATTTTTTGTCGAACATCGTCCCACGTGATGTAACATGGGTTCATAACATCGAACCGGAAACAAAAGGGGAATCATTGAAGTGGCGCCACATCACCTGTCCTCCGAAGAAAAAGTTCAAAGGCGCACCCTCAGCGCGACGGCCTTCTGGGTCTCTGAAGCGGTTATTCTGTACGTAATTGATGTGGAGGTTATTGACACAGTAAGACGTTGGTTCCGACGTCGATCAGTAGGGACGGCTTGTTCAAATGGCTCTGAGCACTATGGGACTTAACATCTGTGGTCATCAGTCCCCTAGAACTTAGAACTACTTAAACCTAACTAACCTAAGGACATCACACACATCCATGCCCGAGGCAGGATTCGAACCTGCGACCGTAGCAGTCCCGCGGTTCCGGACTAAGCGCCTAGAACCGCTAGACCACCGCGGCCCAGTAGGGACGTATCATGTAGGCCAGGGCTTCCCAACCTTTTCAGCTGGCGGACCCCTTCTTCAGTCTAAAATCCCTGGCGGACCCCTAGTCAGTCAAGAGCACAGTAACTTTAAATTTCAGAGCGAAACCCATGGGAACTGAAAGCTTCTTTATGCAAGTGCCATGTTCCAAATGACGCCCCCCCCCCCCCCCCCCCCCGAAGTATCAATTGTCTTTGGTTTAGAGATGAATGAAAACAACTTGAAATTAACGCTCCAATTTGAATTTCCACTGTATCCAGACACTTGCTAGCGGATTTACTCCCTTTTTTCAACACACTATAGCCTGATTAAAATTACTTTGTAATTGACATTTTACACGTTGGAACTGTCTTCCTCCAAGAGCAAGCAACGTCACGTCCAAACTGTTCGCTAACTGGTCGACAAAGAAGGCTCCGCGCATGCGTATAAGGTTTCAGCGCATCTAGCGCCGTGAGCCGGCGCACAAACGACCCCCATATTGTCGCGAAACAGTCGATCAGAGAAGCCGCATTCTCCGGCACTAAACTGTGTATGCCTTCTCACTTAGGAACCGCAAAGGCTGCTTGGGAATACAACCTGAAATAAAAGTAAACATGTTTTTCACACGAAAAAAATAGTGATAAATGTGATTTTCACATCTTTATTCAATAATTTTACTCATTATTTTACACGAGTTGGTGAAGGGTGGCCGCGGACTCCCTTGAAAGAGCCGGCGGACCTCTAAGGGGCCCCCGGACCACACGTTGGGAAGCCCTGATGTAGGCATACAAGCACTCCCAGGAAGGTGACGTAAGGCCGTCGCATTGAACGGAGAATATGTTGAAAAATAGGGGTTTGTAGCCAAAAGCATGGGGAATAATATGGTGTATTGGAATCCTGAATAAAATCAACCACCTTTCAGAAAAAAAATGCGTTGCTTACTCAATGCCCTTCGTACAAAACGTAGCTCTAGCTTTCTCAATGCAGATTTTAATTTCTTACGAGTTATCTCATTGGTTGCTGGTGTTAATTCTCAGATATGTTTGTTTGCTTGTTCAATAAGTGTACCATTAATGTTTAGACGACTGCTTCTTATGTATTTATTGCTGATGACTCTCAATTTTCTTTTACTTACGTCGATTTTTAGGCCATAACGCTCATTGCTTTCATTGATTCGCGATTTTGGACACTATTTAAGCTGTCTGCAAATGTTACAGTTGTGGGAAGATGCGCATAAACATTGCAGTGCGTAGTGACTCGACTGCCAGAACAAACGCATCTCGCATGTGGAGGCTATGCAAGCTTGGTAAACCTTGTTCCAGAGTACCAGCTATTGGTATTCCGAATTTGATATTCATCTCGCAGAGTATAGTAGTTTGAATGTTTCCTCACCTAGCAGTGTGAGAGGGTATCTCAGATAATGCTTCAGTTCTATATTGGCTATAAAGAAACCATAGACTGATAAGGTGAACAGGTGTAAGAGTCTTCGGTGTAACAAGGGGAGACATATGCAGTGGTGGTTTTAAAAGTTTTGTGCCCTAGGCACACCGTAATATAACTGCCCCCCCGGATATACATTATAAATAATAACTATATAGTTCTTAAATCGCAAAGAATGTGCTCTAAGTTGCTAATAAAGATCGTATTGTAAGATAAAATTTTTAAAGCTACTGTGAAGAAATAAACAAAATTCACCAGTCAGTAAAGTTTGCGTCTGGTTTTGATGGCAGCAAACTCATTAATCACATCTTCATAGTTAAGGCGGTCATTAGTTAGGAAGTCCTCTTCGATGTAAAGAACTGACAAGGTGTTCACTCCCTTATGAGACTAGGTAGAATGCTGGGACGGTTTCAGCCTTTTAAGAGCCGAAAACGAGTGTTCTGCTAAACAACTTGTAAGTGCCGTACAAAGAAACATTCTAAGAGCAATGTCAACATTCGGAAACATGGACTCTAACCGCTCTTTCGTAGAAATTTACTCATTTCGACTGGTGCGTCACTAATCTCACAAGATTTCAAAGGCGCCGCGAAATGTAGACATTCACTTGGGAAGGGAAATTCTAAATCAGTCTCATATGACGGTTGAAGTTTTGCTGCTCGCTCAAAAATAGCGTCTGGTGAACTGTTCTTAGGTTTACTGAATACTATAAGTGTTTTATAACTTTCCTTCCTCCTTACTAATTCAGAGTACAAGTTTTCGAGTACTGGGAAAAATGTTTCGAATATAAATTTCTCCCTACCAGTCAGAAGAACTTCTTCAGTGTCTGATTCGTCATCAACAAAAAGTCTGCGTTTCCTTGAACTTTTATAGATGCATTCGTAGTCCATATCAGTGAAATGGCTGTGTACTCTTCACCGAAGAGTCAAGCAGTATATTGCTCCCTCCTACGTATATCTCGCGAAGAGACCATGAGGATAAAATCAAAGAGATTAGAACCCACACAGAGGCATACCGACAATCCTCCTTTCCACGAACAATACGAGACTGGAATACAAGGGAGAACCGATAGAGGTACTCAAGGTACCCTCCGCCACACATCGTCAGGTGGCTTGCGGAGTATGGATGTAGATGTAGATGTAGATTTATTTTCATTAATAGTTGACCATTTCACGAATAGCGCTAATGAACACTATCAGTGGTTCATATAATTCTTGCACTATTTCAGTATCGGTATTTACATTTTGCACTTTCACATTTGCACTGTTAAATCTCTGTAATAAGTCTTTCCAAACTGTCATCATGAATACTGTTTCTAGTCAATTGACTTGATTCAGTAAAGCTGAAGCCTCATTTCGTCCAAGTGGTTTCTCACAGGCATTATTGGTAACAAACATGAGGGTATCGATAACGCTCTCTCAGCTTTCATTTAGACTCACACATGCTTCCTCTCTTACTGATCAACGCGTTTTTAATAAACGTTTAACTGTCTTGCTTCCTGGTTTCGTGAAAGAAAGACATTGATCCCACCTATGTGTAGGGCCAGAGAAAAAACTATAAATGTTTTGCACTAACTGAAAACCGAACATACAGCCTGACAACGGTTTGCAGCACTAGTGCGGAGTACATTCAAAGAATGTGCCGCACGAGGCAAATAATGCGCTTTCGGATTTCGATCTTTAATGTCTGCCTGCAAATCCATGTAGGCTCCTGACAAGTTTCTTGCATTGATGACTGGCCTCTACAGTCAGTAACATCAATGGAATTTGTCGACAGAACTCAGTTAGCTTTTCAGACTTGTGTCCCGTGTTTAATAAAAACAGAAGGAAGCGTTCAACTGGCTCACATTCTCATTTACATATCTTAACACGAAAAATAATTAATCAATATGTAAAATTTCCGCAGTAGAATCTGTTATTATAGAGAAATATTTGTCCTGTTTGATACCACTTACGATAATTTTTTTATTCGTTCAGAAAGCAGCTCTATTATTTCAACACAAATTGTTGAAGACAGATAACTTGTGTGTCCGAGCTCTAGATTTCAATATCGTTCAGTGTGCCCGAAGTAATTTTGGTGTAAGACAAGTTTATACCAAAATAAAACACAACCTGAAAAACACACTATACATAAAGAAATAGCACTAAGGATACACACAACGAAAAATAAGAAAACTAAATACGCAACCACGACCTATCTAGGAATCATCTCGAACAAAATTAACAAATTATTCAACAAAACTGACATCGCATTTCAAAACACACACAGCCTCAATCACAAAATTCACAAAGGCAGCTCGAAAATTCCCATACACAACAATCCCGGCGTTTACAAAATCTCGTGTAACACATGTCAAAAATTCTACATAGGGCAAACTGGTAGAAACTTCAAAGATGTAAAGAGCACACCAGAGAAAGTGAAAACAACCCATCTACATTTTTTCAACATTTACAAGCAGAGAAACACTATGTAAAACCCATTAACGCAGAAAGGAACATTGTTGAACATCCTTGAGGAAAAAGAGATATATTCACATGCATACAGCAATCGAGCAAATTTACTGAACGAACAAACCGACCTAAACCACATTAAGTATATAGAAAACTTCATTCACATTATAAATAGGGAAAACGGATAAAATAATTATATCAGTGATTCTAAACAACACATGCCCATAGTAACAGCGATAACATGAGTAGTGTAAAAAAGAGACAGAACACCAACATAAATCATAGATAACAACAATTATTACGAAAAATTAAAAACGTAAAATAAAACTAAAACTAACCTTAGCCAGAAACATAATTAGAAACAAACCTATATGGAAAAATAATAATAAAGATCTGAATTTCACACATCACTTATTTGTAATGTCATCCGTGACTCACTGTCATCCAACTGCCAGAAAAGTGGAATATGTGGAAAGTAACATCCGATATACATCTCCACTCTACACCTGTGAGAAAGTAATAATTCCAAAACAGATAGGCCATGGTAGCAACGATGTTACGTGTAAGGTAAAACACCTAATGATATATTATAAATTTTCAGAGCATAGTTACAAAATAATTATATTAAGACCATCGCTTATCAACGTATTTACAGAGCACCTGACGATGGAAATTTGCCAAAGTGGGCTCACTGTGAATGAGATCAAGTATAAACAACTTACATAGCAGTGTAGCTGGCTATGATTCATAAATAATCATGTCATTAAACGACATATTTTGCACTGCGGGCCCCAAAGAACAAAATTTTTGTGTTCAAGTGAATTTTCATGATAAGATAAAGTATTAGAAATATCTTTCCAGTCTGAAATACCAATGGCCGTAGGGAGGGGAGAGGGGGTTGTGTTGCCCTACCGGACACGTCACCAGGTGGCGGATACTATAGGAGAGGACACGGCAGATACGAAGGGTAGGAGGGAAATAAGACACCATCCTCAGACCAACACAGAAATCAAAATCCGGAGGCATCTGTCCCCACATTGGTCGGCGTTTGGTCAGCGTCTGTTGCACAGGTGGCTGAGAAAAACCTCCAGGACTTACAACTGTAGCTTTAAACCGATGGCTCTATCAATAGCAGCCACCACACACATAATATTATCAGTCGTGGAAGAGTATGATGTGGAACAAATTATCCCAGATGGATAATCTACCACACTAAAGTGCTCAAGCAGACAATCGGATTCAGGGACACAGCAGCTTTACACACAGACGTGTGGGAGCGTCTTGTAACCTCAAACAAGGTTAAATATGGGAAACCAAGTCATGTAGCTACTATCACCGTAAATTCTCTTCTAGAAATTGGAAAATTAAAACATCTTGTAGACACCCTCAAGAGCCACAAAATTCTCATAAAGGCCCTCCAAGAAACCAGATTCACGGATGAAAACAGTTTCGATTCGGGAGGCTTCAGAATATATAAACGAAAGGAAGCCAAAAAATTACAAAAAGCACACAATATCACGTAACTGGCTTCATAATAGAAGAAAATACTGTGGACTCCATTACTAACTTTGAATCACAATCCGAAAGACTCCAGACTTACCTTCAAATCTGCTAACAAAGTGTACACCGTAGTGAGTGCAAATGCCTCCATAAATGAAAGCAATAGGAGAGACAAAGTAAAGGCAGAATGTTTTTGGGACCAGCTAGATGATTTTGTGTCAACCCCCCCCCCCCCCCCAAAAAAAACACAATGTCCTACGTATGGGGCGCTTCAATATCCAGGTAGGGAAGGAGAAGAAATAAAAACGAAAAATGTTAGAAACCACCCACAACACAACAGAACTAACCAAAATGACTTCAGGCTGACAGAATTATGCCAGGCACACAGCATGATCCTGAACTGCACAGCCTTTAAATAGCTAGTCAGAAAACAGAAAACATGGGTCTCACCAAACTGACACCTAGGTGAATTCCAACTTGATAATGTGGCAAATGAAACTAAAGTTCTATAAAGAAATACAAAATGTCAACGTCTTCAGAGGAGGCAACATAGATTCTGATCACTACCTTCATAAAATAAAGCTTAACATCATCTCAAAAAGGAAGAACTGAGATCAAATAAATGAAAGCCCATCAATTAAACTCAAACAATTATCTCTCGTAATCACAGCCAAAAGACACGCATCGTGAGCAGACTCCTTGAACTAAGAAGAAAAGCATGACAACAACGGCAGTCACAGAAAAATTACCACAACAGGCAAAACTTCTTAAATATAAGAAAATTAGTGAGCAAAAACATCAAAAGAATTTAAAAAGCCCAAAAAAAACCAATTCCTCTTTCAGATAAAAAAGAACACAAGGACTTTTAAACAAAAAAACAACCAAATACAGCCCACCGACCATACAGCTCCAAGACAAAAACGGAGATACTTCACACTACAACAGAGATATTTGCAAAATAGTGGCAAAATATTACAGAAACCTGCTCAGCTGTGAAGAACCCATAGAAAAAATGAGTTTAAAACCTCAACAATAACCAACCCTAACTTTGAACCAGCCTCCACCGACAGTCATTTCAAATTTCAAGAACTAACAAGGCTCAGGAGGAAAACAAATCACAGTTGAACAGTGGGAAACCGCCAAAACAAATGCCATAGACTCTCTCTGAAACATCTTTGATGAAATCTGGACAAATGGAAGACAGTTCTCACCCATCCACTCCATAAGAAAGGTTCCAAAACAGACCCCAACAACTTCAGATGTGTCTGTTTTGGAATTCTCTAAATTCCTACTAAACAGGGCAGAACCCCCACTAGACCATAAACTTGGATAATAACAAGCGGGTTTCAGGAAAGGAAGATCCTGCTTGGAGCAAACTCTAAACCTCAGAAACCTCATAGCTACCAAAAATCAAGAGCAAAATAATATATTTTCACTTTAATTGACTTTCAGAAAGCATACTAAAAGAATTAAATCCAGACAACAAAACCATTAACTTAACCAGAGAAACCCTTGCGAATACGTACTCCAAAGTCAAATTAGTGGGAAAACTCTCTGGCCCTTTTGGGATAAAACTGGAGTACGATAAGGAGATGAACTCTCTCCACTGCTATTTAATTGCAACCTACAAAAAGTAGCTAGAAAGTGAAACACGAAGATCTATAGTGGAATACGACTAGGAGCAAAAAACAAAGTCATCAGAGTCCATTTTCTAGGCATTGCAGATGATATGGACCTACTATCCGAGACCTGGGAAGAAACCAAAGAACAGATCCTCGAACTGCAAAAATAAGCTGATACAATAGGTCTCAAAATCTCGTTTGAAACGACCAACATAATGAAAAATATAAAACATTCACCAAAACGTTTAAAAGTGGGAGGACAAAAAATTGAGATCAAAGAATTCAATCATCTTGGAGAATATATCAGCTGGAACGCCCTGGAGGAAAGGGCAAAGTGTGGCTGGTCCCAACGGAGGTTCGAGTCCCCCTCGGGCATGGGTGTGTGTGTTTGTCCTTAGGATAATTTAGGTTAAGTAGTGTTTAAGCTTAGGGACTGATGACCTTAGCACTTAAATCCCATAAGATTTGACACACATTTGAAAATTTTTGAAAGGGCAAAAGAATCTGGAAGAAAAAAGCTAAACCGAGCTTCCAACTCACCAAAAACACATATAACAAAAAGTTCGTGATGGAATGCAAAATTAAGACATTACAATACAGTAATCATACCGGAAGTCCTGGTTGCAGCAGAAACCTTGTCCATCACCAACCACGGCCTTGTTGGAATGCTGGATATCAAAGAAAGGGAGATATTAAGAAAAATCCTTGGCTCCAGATTCCACAACAACAAACTAATTAATATAAAAAATGAAACCATTTACCAAACTACCGAAAAACTCTCACACAATGAGGAAAAGACGAATTTATTTTCATGGAAATATCCTCAGAATGAACCTAAATAGATTAACAAAAATTTTTTTTGATTACTTTCGCAACAAAAAAGCAACAAAAATGCTTTAAGGAAACGGAGAAGGAATTAACAGAACCCAAACGAACAATGAAAATCTCTGAAGAAGAAAGGAAAGTAAGATCAGAAATACTGGAACAATACTGGGCTAATAAAAAGGCACTGAACATCAAAAATTGATTGATTTGATATACCCCAAAGTAGGGTGAAACGAAAGAAGAAGAAATATCAATAGTAGCAATCGCAGTCTTGTATCCGAACAATTTAAATGGTGTACAAAAAATAGCACCGGTGCTACAGGAATATACTAAGTAATCACGCAGAGTTGATTCACCATTTAAAAGTTAACGACGAAATAAATTTTTGTTCTGGTTTTACCGTCTATTGGCCTTCGTGAATTAGAAAAATCACTGTTACAAATTCGAATAATGCCACGGTATAGAAGAATGTCGATTGTTGATTCATTAACCCACCATTCCGCACGACTGTCACTAAGAAAGTTATTTGTTTTTGTAATATCTAATTCGATTCTTAGGTTTTTATGAGACTCAAATTCAGGTACAAGTTATTTTCCTTCATTTTCAATTATTGTTTCTTTCGAATTTACTTCTTTCACTACAGCTGTCGTGTTAGACCCATCGTCAGCAACATTTTTTGTGAAAAATTTGTGTACCCTGCCGAGCGTTTCTAGAACATTAGCTTCTCGTTCTCGCTTTTCCTTCGCTAATTTCTGAAATGTTGCCCTACTTAATTTTGCACGTTTATTTTTGTCACTCTTGCTCATGTTAAAGACATTTAAGAAATTGTCAACCACCACCAACTCAAACGAAAATAAGTTGTAAATAAAGAGTATCCAATTCAAAATCATACCAAACGGCGCACGAGCACAAAGCTTTTTGCTGTAAACACGACAGTGATCAAGTGAGCAGGCTGGGTTACTTGAATGAATTGTGCTCTGAAATAAAACGGTTAAGACAAGAACGACAATGCAGGATAATTTAATTTCACTGTCGCCTCTTCCTCTGTTCTCAATGAATAGAGGGTAGAAGCCGACAGCATTCTCGAAATAATAAAGTTCCAAATTTCGAATTGACGAGAGTCGTCTTGGTAGTTTACTTTAAAATATTGTTGAACAATTTCATAAATATCACTCCAAACGCAAATTTTTGAGTGTTTGAATTTCCATCGCGTCACCAAGTAAACTAATAATATTTCAAACCTCGTATTGTCAATTGTCGTTCTTACGGCTTGTTTAAACTACCAAGTTATTTCACAGTATTGATAATTTTTGTCATTTGTAAAAGCAGTTCTTTTAAAACGTAAAATGTTAAAATAAATACAGTGCAAAAAATACTGCCTCTAAAGCTGCCGCCCTTGGGTCCTTGCGTAGTGGGCCTGTATGTACTCGTAAATCCACCTCTGGACGTAAGTAATAATATGGAGCCAAGATTATTGTTTCTAACTGAGAGTAATTCAATATGTATCGTACTGATGTTAGAATTTAAATGCAGAAAAGGACACCGACGAGGGTATATAAGCACCAACATTAGGCAAGGGGTTAATGTGTTTCCGACACACGTGCGGTAAACAAGGAAATGTGAACTGTGGGGACAGTGTTACCAACGTGCTGTTATTCTTTTCTTGGCTGCCGAAGAACAATCACCGGTAGACATCCATCACAGAATGAAGGATGTGCATGGGGCAGCACATCTTTCGGGAAATCACCGTTGTGAAATGGTGCACTTGATCCGTGCTGATCTCGATTCAACACAAGATGCCGGCCGATCTCATACATTATGTATGTAAGTAGGCTGTTTAGGTTTTTATGTTGGTTACGCCACGTAGCGCTCTGTATGAAAATCACTGGCTGTGCTGGGTGCAGTCTGTGGCTGGTTGGCATTGTTGGAATATTCGCTATTGTAGTGTTGGGCAGTTGGATGTGAACAGCGCGTAGCGTTGCGCTGTTGGAGGTAAGCCGCCAGCAGTGGTGGGTGTGGGGAGAGAGATGGCAGAATTTTGAGAGCGGACGATCTGTACGTGTGTCCATCAGAAAGAGTAAATTTGTAATACTGGATATCATGAACTGATATACATATGATGACTTTTGAACATTATTAAGGTGAATACATTGTTTGTTCTCTATTAAAATCTTTCATTTGCTAACTATTCCTATCAGTAGTTAGTGGCGTCAGTAGTTAGAATCATTTATTTAGCTGGCAGTATTGGCGCTCGCTGTATTGCGGTAGTTCGAATAACGAAGATTTTTGTGAGGTAAGTGATTCATGAAAGGTATAGGTTATTGTTAGTCAGGGCCATTCTTTTGTAGGGATTATTGAAAGTCAGATTGCGTTGTGTTAAAAATATTGTGTGTCAGTTTATTGATGATCTGAATAAGTAAAGAGAGAAACGTCGGTGCACGTTCAGTTTTGCTCAGCTGTTTGAAAATCAAATAACGTAAGGCGTTTGCCAGCACAATGATTCATAAATTTTTCTAAGGGGAAGTTTCATGTACAGCACCTCGAGTACCCGCCCTATAGTTCTGATATCTCCCCATGCGATCATCAGACCACTGTTTCCTTAAAAAGGTCCTTTAAGGGTGACTATTCCAGTCGGACGAAGATGTGCAGCAGAGAGTTAGTGGACTTCTTCACGCAGCAGGACACGTTGTTTTACCAAATTGGTATCCTCAACCTGTTTGCGTCGGTGGGGTGACTGCCTCAACGCTTACGGCTATTCTGCCTGATTGGCATACCGATTCTGTGTTATATGGCGGAACTGAAACTTTATATTATATTATTATATTACCTTTTATTATCTAGTGAACACAGCGTAAGGATTGGGAGTAAACCAAAGACTGCGATAGCGCAGTGTCTGTGTTGTTGGGAATTACGACCAATGTTCTTTCGGACATGCTTGCATGTATTTTATGGTTGCGATTATGGACAACTATTAGCTATATAATGGAATGACGACAGTGAAAATAGGTGCCGGACCGGGATTCGAAACCAGATTTCACGTTTATGGCGAGTGGTCGCATCACCATTTTTTTTAAAGCAAGGTGGGAGGAATAGAAACCTTTAATATTCACAAAACCGTAGTACGTCCTTATACATTATAACTGTCCTGGAAGGAACGTCGCTGGAGTCCTACGATGCAGCATGAAATAACAACAAAATCAATGTGGGGCCACCTTAGGCACCCTTAAAAAAATATTTATAGATATTAAAACAAAATTCGAAGAAACATTCCATTACTAACTGTGCAAGTGTTAGCTCTTCCTGGGTCGCATACTCGCGTAGTTTTCCTTAGCTGATCACTTTACGTGGTCGGTTTCACAACGACAGCACTGCCGCTCGTCTTTGCGCACCCGGCACCCCTCAAGCTTATGGCGAGTCCGCAAAAACCGTTACTAGGAAATTATCATACCAGAACTTGTACTTTTGTAGTCGTAACAGTTTTATTTGTCCATGTTGCAAGTATTGCCAGTAATCCAATACGTTCAGACGTGTGTCTCTACATATGTAATGGACCGTCATACGTGTGATCCACGCCACTGCGTTCGTCTTATGACGCGGAAAATACGTTTCCTTTGGAAAAAAACACTATGTCGGACGATATCGCTGTATATATAGCGCGCCGCATGAACGACAGTATCTTCCTTGCTAGAGTCCAGACAGCCAACGCCTCGCCGCAGACCAGCCGGCGGTCGTCCGTATCCAGCACGCCGTATTGCTGACACGTGGGCAAATCCGCCAAATGTATTGCGCACTTCCTGTCATTCGCTGGATATTTGAGGTTCACTACAACGTACCATGTTGACATGTTGAGCTGACTGTTGTAGGTAGGTGGGGGTCGTGTACGTGTGCCAATGAACGGCTGGATGTTTCCGTTCCACCCTATTCCGGGCTATCTGTCGAAGAAGCAGATGGTACACATCCTTCGACGTCGATTGCCGAGACGTCGGTAAACGCTCTCGAACGTAAGTGTGTTCAACGATGAACGTGCGCACATACGTTAACGGGGGCGATATATGGCACTGACCGCGGGAACATGCGTGATCGTCCCCGTAAGCGAGTGATTCCTGTTGCGCAACCGCTTTAGCATCGTATTAATATACATGGCACGCGCCTTCTCGTGAACGTTCACTGAACCAACGCCCCCTTCTCGCGCTGGGAAGTTAAGCATGTTGTACTGTACCTGAAAAAAGTAGGGGGTAAGCTATAGGGAGAGACGGGTCATATACAATATGTACAACAACGAAGAGGGAATAATAATAGTGGACGATCAAGAACGAAGTGCTCGTATTAAGAAGGGTGTAAGACAAGGCTGTAGCCTTTCGCCCCTACTCTTCAATCTGTACATCGAGGAAGCAATGATGGAAATAAAAGAAAGGTTCAGGAGTGGAATTAAAATACAAGGTGAAAGGATATCAATGATACGATTCGCTGATGACATTACTATCCTGAGTGAAAGTGAAGAAGAATTAAATGATCTGCTGAACGGAATGAACAGTCTAATGAGTACACAGTATGGTTTGAGAGTAAATCGGAGGAAGACGAAGGTAATGAGAAGTAGTAGGAATGAGAACAGCGAGAAACTTAACATCAGGATTGATGGTCACGAAGTCAATGAAGTTAAGGAATTCTGCTACCTAGGCAGTAAAATAACCAATGACGGACGGAGCAAGGAGGACATCAAAAGCAGACTCGCTATGGAAAAAAGGCATTTCTGGCCAAGAGAAGTCTACTAATATCAAATACCGGCCTTAATTTTAGATAGAAATTTGAGGATGTACGTCTGGAGTACAGCATTGTATGGTAGTGAAACATGGACTGTGGGAAAACCGGAACAGAAGAGAATCGAAGCATTTGAGATGTGGTGCTATAGACGAATGTTGAAAATTAGGTGGACTGATAAGGTAAGGAATGAGGAGGTTCTACGCAGAATCGGAGAGCAAAGGAATATGTGGAAAACACTGATAAGGAGAAGGGACAGGATGATAGGACATCTGCTAAGACATCAGGGAATGGCTTCCATGGTACTAGAGGGAGCTGTAGAGGGCAAAAACTGTGGAGGAAGACAGAGATTGGAATACGTCAAGCAAATAATTGAGGACGTAGGTTGCAAGTGCTACTCTGAGATGAAGAGGTTAGTGATGTGTCGACAGAAGTGCCGACACAGTGTGGTTTGAGGAGACCGAAATGCACGCCATAAGCTCACGCAGGATGGCGTGAGGTCTGAAACAGGATACGTAATGAATGCTATAAAGAAAAGTACTTAGCTTCTGGAATACTTAACTTTAATCCATCATTTGTATACATCGTTCTTGATGAGACATGCTTCATACGATAACTATCAATTGCTATGGCGCCTTGCTAGGTCGTAGCCATTGACTTAGCTGAAGGCTATTCTAACTATCTGCCCTGCAAAGGAGCGAGGCTTCGTCAGTGTAGTCGCTAGCAAAGTCGTCCGTACAACTGGGGCGAGTGCTAGTCCGTCTCTCGAGACCTGCCGTGTGGTGGCGCTCGGTCTGCGATCACTGACAGTGGCGACACGCGGGTCCGACGTATTCTAACGGACCGCGGCGGATTTAAAGCTACCACCTAGCAAGTGGGGTGTCTGGTGGTGACACCACAGTTAGCACAGGAAAGGAATTCGTGGCGGGCCGCATCAAACCAGTCAGTCGACTGATGACAAAAAAAAAAACTGTACCTTAAAGAGATGTACCAGGATTACATAGTATCCAAAAGTCTCTTGAATCCTCATAGCCATGGTGCGCGTCAAGGGGAGACGGTGTGTCAGGTGGCGAATCATGGGCGCGAGATAAAGGTTGACGAATGATACTCGCTGCAGCATATCCATCGACCGTAGGGTGTTTAGTCGTACAGACGAGCGGTCAGTGAGCAACCGCCGTTGATATTTGTCCGCAGCTGTTCCCTCCGTCTCCTTATGAAAGGTGTTACCCAGACATCGGAGTGTTTGCACCACAGGTAAGGGTCCTTCCGTTCATGGGTTCTAGTCCACGACCCACATCCATGAACTATGGTTTTCGGAAGTTGACCTCGCTGCAGCTGCCATCCCATACATCTGTAGCCAATCCAGTGCTGATTGAGTCACACCCTTATTCCGGACGAGGAACACAATGTCATCTGCACGTGCTCTACATTTGAAAGATAGGTGCCTCAGGGAGATCCCGGTAAGAAGGTGGCAAAGGCCTGCGAGGCACGGTTCTAAGGCGATCGCATAGAGGAGGATCAACAGGGGGCAACCCTGTCTGACTGATCTTGTTGTTGTTGTTGTTGTGATCTTCAGTCCTGAGACTGGTCTGATGCAGCTCTCCATGCTACTCTATCCTGTGCAAGCTTCTTCATCTCCCACTACTTATTGCAACCTACATCCTTATGAATCTGCTTAGTGTATTCATCTCTTGGTCTCCCTCTACGATTTTTACTCTCCACGCTGCCCTCCAATGCTAAATTGGTGATCCCTTGATGTCTCAGAACATGTCCTACCAACCGATCCCTTCTTCTTGTCAAGTTGTGCCACAAACTCCTCTTCTCCCCAATTCTATTCAATATCTCCTCATCAGTTATGTGATCTACCCATATAATCTTTAGCATTCTTCTGTAGCACCACATTTCGAAAGCTTCTATTCTCTTCTTATTCAAACTATTTATCGTCTATGTTTCACTTCCATACATGGCTACACTCCATACAAATACTTTCGGAAACGACTTCCTGACACTTAAATCTATACTCGATGTTAGCAAATTTCTCTTCTTCAGAAACACTTTCCTTGCCATTGCCAGTCTACATTTTATATCCTCTCTACTTCGACCGTCATCAGTTATTTTGCTCGCCAAACAGCAAAACTCCTTTACTACTTTAAGTGTCTCATTTCCTAATCTAATTCACTCAGCATCATCCTACTTAATTCGACTACATGCCAGTATCCTCGTTTTGATTTTGTTGATGTTCATCTAGTATCCTCCTTTCAAGACATTGTCCATTCCGTTCAACTGCTCTTCCAAGTCCTTTGCCGTCTCTGACAGAATTACAATGGCTTCGGCGAACCTCAAAGTTTTTATTTCTTCTCCATTGATTTTAATACCTACTCAGAATTTTTCTTTTGTTTCCTTCACTGCTTGCTCAATATACAGATTGAATAACATCATGGTGAGGCTACAACCCTGTTTCACTCCCTCCCAAATGCTGCTTCCCTTTCATGCCCCTCGACTCTTATAACTGCCATCTGGTTTCTGTACAAATTGTAAATAGCCTTTCGCTCCCTGTATTTTACCCTTGCCACCTTTAGAGTTTGAAAGAGAGTATTCCAGTCAACATTGTCAAAAGCTTTCTCTAAGTCTACAAATGCTAGAAACGTAGGTTTGCCTTCCTTTAATCTTTCTTCTAAAATAAGTCGTAAGGTCAGTATTGCCTCACGTGTTCCAACATTTCTACGGAATCCAAACTGATCTTTCCTGAGGTCGGCTTCTACCAGTTTTTCCATTCGTCTGTAAAGAATTCGCGTTAGTATTTTGCAGCTGTGACTTATTAAACTCACAGTTCGGTAATTTTTACATCTGTCAACACCTGATTTCTTTGGGATTCGAATTATTATATTCTTCTTGAAGTCTGAAGGTATTTCGTCTGTCTCATACATCTTGCTCACCAGATGGTAAAGTTTTGTCAGGAATGGCTCTCCCAAGGCCGTCAGTAGTGCCAATGGAATGTTGTC
The DNA here is from genome assembly GCF_021461395.2 of Schistocerca americana. Taxonomy (NCBI): domain Eukaryota; kingdom Metazoa; phylum Arthropoda; class Insecta; order Orthoptera; family Acrididae; genus Schistocerca; species Schistocerca americana. Next base: position 236,839,084 of record NC_060125.1, on the reverse strand, counting down.
TACTCCCGGAGCCTTGTTTCGACTCAGGTCTTTCAGTACTCTGTCAAACTCTTCTCGCAGCATCGTATCTCCCATTTCATCTTCACCTACATCCTCTTCCATTTCCATAATATTGTCCTCAACTACATCGCCCTTGTATAGATCCTCTATATACTCTTTCCAGCTTTCTGCTTTCCCTTCTTTGCTTAGAACTGGGTTTCCATCTGAGCTCTTGATATTCATACAAGTTGTTCTCTTTTCTCCAAAGGTCTTTTTAATTTTCCTGTAGGCAGTATCTATCTTACCCTTAGTGAGATAAGCTTCTACATCCTTACATTTGTCCTCCAGCCATCCCTGCTTAGCCATTTTGCGCTTCCTGTCGATCTCATTTTTGAGGCGTTTGCATTCCTTTTTGCCTACTTTATTTACTGCATTTTTATATTTTCTCCTTTCATCAGTTAAATTCAATATTTCTTCTGTTACCCAAGGATTTCTACTAGCCCTCGTCTTTTTACCTACTTGATCCTATGCTGCCTTCACTGCTTCATCCCTCAGAGCTTCCCATTCTTCTTCTACTGTATTTCTGTCCCCCACTCTTGTCAATTGTTCCCTTATGCTCTCCCTGAAACTCTGTACAACCTCTGGTTTAGTCAGTTTATCCAGGTCCCATCTCCTTGAATTCCCACCTTTTTTTCAGTTTCTTCAGTTTTAATCTACAGTTCATAACCAATAAATTGTGGTCAGAGGCCACATCTGCCCCTCGAAATGTCTTACAATTTAAAACCTGGTTCCTAAATCCCTGTCTTACCATTATATAGTCTATCTGAAACCTGTCAGTATCTCCAGGCTTCTTCCATGTATACAACCTTCTTTCCTTTCAATCCTGATCTTAAGATCTTAAAATTCTCTGTTCTCCCTCCTTTGATCACCACCGCTGATCTGGCACCGTGCAACAGCCGCGTCACTACAGTGGTCAACAACGGCGAGACAACCATCCTATTCATCACCGCCGAGAGGTACACATGATCCACTCGAACAAAAGCATGATCGGAATCTACAGCAACTAGTGCCTCACGGAGGTGGCATGTAGTCGATCCGCCAGCAACGGTTGGATACGGCTGCCCGGTATGTGCATAATGATCTTGTAGTCACGATGAAGGAGGGTCAAAGGGCGATAATCACAAGGCCGTTTGCCACCACAGGGCTTGGGTATCAGGATCATGAGCCCTTCCGCGAATTTAATGGGAACCGGTACTTCTTGCCACAGAAGCTCATTAAACATGCATACCCACGTCGGTGTCATAATGTTCACAAAGACACGGTAAAATTCCAACGGGAATCCGTCTGGACCTGGGGACTTGTTGCAGGCACCTCATGTAATCGCTTCCTCCAGCTCCTGACATGTAATTTCAGATAACACATCCGCTTCCCCGTCCACACGCGTCGCGTCTGGGATCTCTTCCGGGACGTTCCCCAGCTCCCTCTGGCCCTCTCCGTTGCTCGCATAGAATCTGCTAAAGTGACCCCTGAAGGCCTGTGCTAGGCCCTTTTGTGTTGAAAACGACGGCCATCGCCGAGATCGCTCTCATGTGTTAACGTCCTTCGTTTTCTTCGTCTTTCCTTTATCACATAATGCATCGAGGGAACCTCGTTGGGCAGGAAATCCTGCGACCTCGCGCGTATCATCGTACCCGCCATCCTCTGTGTCGCAAGTTGTACCAGCTTCGCCTTGACTCGGTGGACGGCCGTCTGGCGTTCTGGTGTAGGTGGTTGAGCTAACAGTTCCCGGAGAGCCGTAAAGTAAAACTCAGTGGTCGTGCGCTGCCATTGAGAAACCTCCTTCCCGTAAATTATTAACGTCCTCCGTAAAGCTGGCTTCGCGCACATGATCCACCACTGTAGTACAGAACCGTAAGAATTTCGTCGACTGAGGCAGCCATGCAACGAGTCCTCCACCATACGTCGGCATTCTGTATCTCGCAGGTGGGAGACGTTCGTCTTCCAATTACCCCTCCGTCTCCATACCTGCTGTCTATCAAGGTTAACAGTACAAACATATGCCTCATGGTCTGTTAACGTGGTCGGCCAGATTTCTGCGCCCACCGTCGACATCGCTAACCCCTTGAGACTTAGATCCGATCCAAACGGCTCGCGGAGTGGCTCGTAAAAAATGTATATCCTGGTTGGCTGCGATACTTCAGGTCCCATTGCATGGGGGCTTAATTATTTAAAAAGAATGCGAATACTTTTTAAATTTTTTTTAGTCGCTGTATGTTCGATTACGAAGTCTCGTAAACGGTTGGCCCTGACTAGTTTTAGTACGCAATCTGACTGCATAGAACAACAACAAAGAATGAAATGAAAATTTCCGTTAATACAATCAATTAATTAAGTCCCCAGCAACTATAAAACCTACGAACCCAACAAAGCACAAGTATAACTGTTCTGTGTGTGGAAGTGTTTCTCAACGTACACATCTGGCACGGTTCTTCTTCAATAATACAAGAAATTTTAAATATCCTTTATACTGATGTATTTAAAAAATAGAAATACTATAATTGCGCAAGAAAACCATAATTACACTCTAATACAAGAACACAAGCCAGATGCTTTGTTGACTGAACCTGTAATGACGCATTATTCAAGACATTGAAATAATGAGAAAAAAAACGAGTTTTGTTACCTTCATATATATTGACGAAAAGCACTCTAATCACTACAACATCTCCATTAGAACAACATCTGCTATCTAACCCATCAAATAACTGCATAAAACATGGAACAAGCACTCACTACTACATCTCGACAAGAACTTTTCACTACCACATCTCAGCAAGCACTGCCCACTACGAGTTCTCGACAAGCACTGCACTCCGCTACTTCTCAATAATCACTGCCTACTACGAGTTCTCAACAAGCACTGCCAGTGGAGGCGGCAGAATAATACTCCTTGGCGCAATCTCTGGCGCTGTGGCTCAGTGTAGCCACCATTCATATGCCCTTCCTCCACGGGCCAGAATTTGATGGTATTTCTGCCAGCATTGGTGGTGAAAATACCACCAAATTCGTCCACAAAAATACAGACAAAAATAAAAGATAATATTAATACATAAATATCACATAATTAGATAAAATTTTGGCTTTGCACTGACCTTTCAATAACCTAATATTTGATATACATTAAGCAATACAAATTCTTTCATACATGTAACTTTACATAATAGTTTACACAATACACAAAAAATCAGTTTATACAAATGTTCACATAACATGCTTTCCATGATTAAAAAAAAAAACAAGTAATTGATAGTTCCAGCAGTAGCACCCAGCAATGGTCAATAGGTGCAGACACCAACAAGTGACATCATTCAGCAGAAACAGTTCCATTAGTGGCACCCAGCAATGTTGAGTAGGTGCAGACAGCAACAAGTGACATTATCTCAGTAGAAGCAGTCCATTAGTGGCACCCAGCAATGTTGAACAGGTGCAGACACCAACAAGTGACATCATTCAGCAGAAACAGTTCCATTAGTGGCACCCAGCAATGTTGAGTAGGTGCAGACACCAACAAGTGACATCATTTCAATAGCAGCAGTTCCATCAGTTGCACCCAGCAATGTTGAACAGGTGCAGACACCAACAAGTGACATCATTTCAGTAGAAGCAGTCCATCAGTGGCACCCAGCAATGTTGAACAGGTGCAGACAGCAACAAGTGACATCATTTCAGTAAAAGCAGGCCATCAGTGGCACCCAGCAATGTTGAGCAGGTGCAGACAGCAACAAGTGACATCATTTCAGTACAAGCAGTCCATCAGTGGCACCCAGCAATGCTGAACAGGTGCAGACACCAACAAGTGACATTATATCATTAGAAGCAGTTCATCAGTGGCACCCAGTAATGTTGACAGGTGCAGACACCAACAAGTGACTTCATTTCAGTAGAAGCAGTTCCATCTGTGGCACCCAGCAATGTTGAGCAGGTACACACAGCAACAAGTCACATTTCTCAGCAGAAGCAGTTCCATTAGTGGCACCCAGCATTGTTGAACAGGTGCAGACACCAACAAGTGACATTATTTCAATATAAGCAGTTCCATTAGTGGCACCCAGTAATGTTGAACAGGTGCAGACACCAACAAGTGACATTATGTCAGTAGAAGCAGTTCATCAGTGGCACCCAGTAATGTTAAGTGGGTGCAGACACCAACCAGTGACATCATTTCAATAGAAGCAGTTCCATCAGTTGCACCCAGCAATGTTGAACAGGTGCAGACACCAACAACTGACATTATTTCAGTAGAAGCAGTTCCATTAGTGGCACCCAGTAATGTTGAACAGATGCAGACACCAACAAGTGACATTATTTCAGTAGAAGCAGTTCATCAGTGGCACCCAGCAATGTTGAGCAGGTGCAGACAGCAGTCCATAATATTCACTATCACTAATCACACTGTTCATAAGAGTTTATAAGCAGAAATTAAACATGTCCTAGTGGCACCAATCATGTAGAAAAAGTGCAAGTAACAGTCCATAATATTCACTATCACTAATCACACAGTTCATCAGCAGAAATTAAACATTTCTAAGTGTCACACATCAATGTTGAACAGGTGCAGGTGTGAACAACAGTTTGAATGCACACACAACTGCTTTTACAAAATTATTATCAATGCTCTTACACTAAACATACAAATCATAATAAACACACAAATGATATCAGATAATTGTCATATTAACTATTACAAATACACAAATATCAGGAAACCTATAATATTTATGGGTGTCAGTGCAAGCCACTACAAACAAATAAAATAATATTTAGGAGGTGGGTTGGGATCAATTATTTGGGATTAGGAAAGGAAAACACACAAAACCCACTCACTCATCTTTCGTCCACATTAGTGCTACTGTGTAATTGAATAGTGTTAACTGTGTAAATGCAATTCTGTCAAAATTTGATGTTCATCATGTGTATCAAGTAGTTGTGGCAGCAATGTATAACAGTCAATAATAGTTAAGTCAACATCATAGTCATCATGTCAAGACCAATGTTTGCCAAGCCAAATCAAAATGTACGGTTTCTGAACAACTGTCAGTGTGCCAATATATGCAATACTTCCTCTTTCCAAAAAAAAAAAAAAAAAATGTACTGCTTATTGATTTAACAAAGTGTGTGTAGACAATCTTCCTTCCACTTTAGTGTTCTAGTCTGCTATCTTCATCCTCTTTGTTCCATAAAACCAACAAAAAAATATGCTCCTCACTTACTTTACCTCTTATCCACCAAAACTCCAATAATCATTAGCATCACATAATCTTAATACTTCAATAATACCTCTTACGTCGATACATATAAACCTTATCATCAATATCATTTACCTTACCTCTTGTCCACCAAAACTCCAATAATCATCAACTTCACATAATCTCAATACCTCAATAATACCTCTTCAATACGTCGATACATATAAACCTTATTACCAATATCATTTCACTTCCATAAGAACTCTTTCCTCTAGTCAGTCTCCTCGAACAAGTACAGATAAAATCCTAGTGCAAACTTCATCATCCCATACAATCCGAAAACACACTGTCAACACACAACCTCTGTGTAATCCATCTGACCCAAATCTTCTACTCATTATAAATTATAAGATACATTTTGGTTCCTTGTCCATCATTAAACAAAAGAAATGCATACATGACCTCTAACAGCCTTTAGTTCGAATAACTCTCAGTAATTAAGTACGATTACAGAGTGTGAATGATCATAATATTTCACAGTGTGTACACCACTTCAACAATCATGGCAGAAGCAAACATGTGGAGTCTTTTTTGTGTCAAGTGTTACTTCCTATTTCAATTGCTAACGAAGAATGCAGTGTAATGACTGTCAATGGTCTAACCCTAGTGTTGGTATGTCATGTCGTTAGCTTCCTTCTTATTAGCATAAATTTCTACAGCTTCCATAAAACCTCCAGCTCATGTGACTTCTATGAAGTTTCTTGTACTAATGTCGTTCGTCGAATTATAGCAGTTCATTTTCTTATCTTAAAAATATAAGGCACTGAGCGTAAGCAAAACATGCAATAGCGAGTAAATATACCAGTGGAGAACAGAATGTCAACAAGTGGATGCAGCACAATTCTTACAACGAGGCTCTGCCAAGCAAATAATCTATAATTAATACCATAGTGTGACCTAAACTCTATGTTTGTACACAGTATATCAGCATTTCTATATATAGCAAATTAAAGAATAGTTATGACAACAAAACAGAAATGTGTAAATATGCAATCTATAAGCAAGGCAGCAAATATGTTATCTAACATAATAAACAGGTCATTAGCATCATATCAGCATAAGCAAATAAATGTTCATATGTAATCTTAATAAGTAAACATGAAGGCGCAAGCAGATAAATCACAAAGTATAACCTACATACATAATTATATCAGCACAATTAATCATGTGACAATTATAATTTAAATAAATAAGTACAGCAGGCACAATTAAAAAATATGACATCACTGAAAAAGCATAGCAGCCAAGCGATGCATAATATACGCAAGTAATAACACTGTTCATTAATCAATCATTGTCAAAATCAGTTAATGTACGCAAGCACGTCGCTTCACACGTAAATTCATAGAACATGAAGTTTAGCACAAAGTCTGAATCACATAATCGCGAGCAGCAAATTACGTCTAAAGTACGTACCCAAGTGGAAATGTGTTACCTGAAAAATAAACTCAATTAACAGTTACCCTTTTAGTTTATTAGTTTCTTCTTGGAAATTACATTCTTCCTGAAATTTTCTCGATAGCAAGTCCTCTTAACGTCGGACACACACAAAATTTACCTGAAGTTCTTAAATATTTTATACAACCGTATCCTGAAAAATACTGAATGTTAATAACATAATTCATCAACTCACTATAGCTTTATACTGAATTTAATCGGAGCATTTAGACTTTGTATTTGTTTACGCTGTCAGTGCATTCGCACTGAGCGCTCGATCAGCTGTAGGCGCGTGACGTAGGAAGTAATTGTTTGCGGTCAACGACTGCCTTGCGCGGCGCGCAGACTTGACTGTTGCTTTGAATATGTGCCGCCGCCGTAACACGGCGCGGTATCCTTGTATTCTCTGCGTGTTTACATGTAGCTGTTAGTTTCTCACAAGTATCTCATTCCACAAAAATTTTAACGTTTGATATGTGATGTATTCCCTTAGAGCGCCGAGAATTAAGAGTTTCTACTTCGACAGTGTTATCATGAATAATTTTGCGAATTCTGTATGGACCGTTATAAAGCAGAAAAAATTTGCGACGCAAGCCTTTTCCTTTGTGAGACAAACGATGAGACTTAATTAATACCTATTGACCAACTGAAAAAGTTTTCAAACGACCAGGACGCTTAGCTGATTTCTCTCTTCTAGCAGCCGCAGACACAATATTTTGCAGAGCCAGGTTGACAACTTCAAAATGCCGCAGTTTCCGTGAAGGCGGAAAAGGAACGATTTCAGATATGCGATTTGTCGGTGCTTTGTTTTTTAATATCAGAATAGGCGGTAAAGAAGTTGAACCATTAGGGAATTCATTCAGAATGTTTTGAAAAATATGAAGATACTGATCCCACGTTCTGTGATTCTGATGACAATAAAGACGATACAATTTATTGATTTCCTTCATCCATCTCTCTGAAGCGTTAGATTGAGGGTGAAAAAGTGAAATGAAGATTGGTTTAATCTTACGACGCCGTAGAGTACGAAGCCAAATTTTAGAGCGAAACTGTGATCCATTATCTGATATAACCTTATCAACATGACCCACTTCTTTAAGAAAATGTTTGATGAAAACATTAGATACTGAACGAGCTGATGCTTTGCGTAAAGGTGTAAAACACACATATTTTGATGTCAATTCCACTGCTACGAAAATGTATGCAAAACCATTAGTAGAACGAACCAGTGGACCGAACAAATCGACTGCAGCCATCTCCTTTAATTTCGCTGGAATGATAGGAAACAACGGTGCTCTGTGAGAAATAGTTGGCGGCTTAGCCTTTTGACATAATTTGCATTTGGCAAGAACAGATCGAATACGTTTTTCCATATTACTGAAGTAACAATTTTCTCGTAATTTATGAAAGCATTTTCTGGGACCAAAGTGCACATAACTGAAATGTGTGTACCAAATCAATTTATTGACCCACTCATCAGGAATACAAACTAACCAAACAGAGTTGTCGACCGATTTTCGTTTTAGAAAGAACTTTCCAGATAGTTCACATAAACGAGGTGTGGCCAAATTGTCCAATCTAACAAGCGTCTAAGAAAATTACAGACACCAAGGAAACTACGAACATCACGTTTTGTGGTAGGAACAGCATAATTACGAATAGCGTCTAGTTTCTCTGGATCCGGAAGAATACCTTCTGTAGAAATAATGTGACCGAGAAATTTCACCTGAGAACGACCAAATTCAGATTTTTCCAAGTTCACAGTAATGCCAACTCGTGCAAAAATACGTAATAATGAATCCAAAATTTTGTTATGCTCACTCCAAGAACGTTTAGCAATAAGAATATCGTCAACATATGAAGTAATATTGTCACGAAGATAAACAGGTAAAATTTCGTTTAAACTACGAATGAATGCTGCTGAAGGTACAGTAAGTCCACATGGTAATTTCCGAAAACACTTTTGGGTAAATAGTCATATCTGGTTATTGTTTACCGATTCTCTAGATAGATTGATAGTTGAAGAGTTGTTTTTATAGATGCAAAGAACAGTAAAAGAGTAGGCAGCGGTGCAGAAAACTAAAAGGGAAATAGCACCACTACAGCTCGGGGCCCTGTGCACGCTACGGCACATATTCACTTAGAGTAGTGAATCCCCTGAGGACTTTAATAGCCGCACATAATTTCCAGTTTGTGACTTAGTGGCAAACTTGGCGGAAGTGCGTACGTAAATTGATCTAACCATGAACAGGGATGTATGTCATTCTTAGAATTGCGAAAGATCTTAAATTTCCGAACAGTTAAGAAGTGTTTATAGTCAAAGTTTTCGCCTCGTGGCGACAAAGGCCTACCGCGACTGTTCCAGTCCGAATGTCGATTATTGTCAAGTTCGCGCGCCTGGCGCTCTCTTGTTGCATCCCGTAAATGAAACAAATTATTTTCTTCAAACCCTTCTGCTAAACTAACACTTTTCAATTTATCTGAGATCTCCTCAACTCTTTCCGATGAGTCACTTAATTGTTCTTTCTGTTTATTTACGTCTTCCGTAAGTGTCGCGACTCGGGTTTCAGTATTGACACATTTGGTAGTTAACTGTTCATATTGTTGTGTTAGGTTATTTAATCTGTCATTTGGTATGGATTCCTCGATTCTCTCAAGTATTTCTTCCTTATCGTGTGCACATTGTAAATTTAACTCTGAGAATTTTTGTACTATCACGCGATCTCTTTCTTCCTGTTCTCTGTCCTGTTCCTCTTGTCTAATTTCTGTTGAAATTAAAGTATTATTGTGAGCATTCAAAATCGGTTGTATTTCTTCTCTAATTTCTTTCTTTGATTCGTCTTTCATGTTTTTGAAACATGTCCCTGTTCGTGAGCCTAACTGTGTTTCCATTGTTTCCATCTCGGTTTTAATTGTTCCTATTTGTGAGCCTAACTGTATTGTCAAAGTTTCTATCTTTGTGTTAATTCTTCCTATCTCTGTTTTTAATTCAGATCTTAACTGTGATCCCAGTGAGTCTAACCGTGTTCCCAAATTTAATATTGCACCCATCAACTGCTCCGTATGAACTAGTTCAAAATTCCTTTCGCCCCTAACATTTCCCACAAAACCAACTTCCTTCGTCATAGCTGTAAGGCTATCTGTGTTCGATACTATTTCAGAATCTTCTATCGTTAATCTCTGTGAATTTTCTGATCGAGAAAAATTTTGAAATGGTTCCGGACTATTTTCCCGACTTATTACATTGTTTTCCACTTCATTATTCAACATACTGTTCTTCTGTGTTGGCGAGTTCGCCATGTTAACAATTTCGTCATTCTCACTATTCATCATATTTGCCTTTTTCATTGATCACGTAATCATTTACAAAATATACAAAACTCGTCACTATATGAAAATTACACACAATGACACTTTATCATCAACAATATCATTCACACGAAATGCTTCCCTCAACCACGATTAACGAACAATTGAAATCTTCCTAACTGCACAAAATTGTCAAACCCGTATACAAGATAACAAAATTAAATTCTGCAAAAAAAAAAAATACCATTAGAAGAATGACAATTACCAAATCTACACATGCAAAATAGACTACAATTACTAAACTACAAATTACTACAACAATACTACTGTCTACTATTTTTACAATCAGAAGAATTCCAAGGGACGATCCGAAGCAGCGGTCGCCACGTGCATGGGGGCTTAATTATTTAAAAAGAATGCGAATACTTTTTAAATTTTTTTTAGTCGCTGTATGTTCGATTACGAAGTCTCGTAAACGGTTGGCCCTGACTAGTTTTAGTACGCAATCTGACTTCATAGAACAACAACAAAGAATGAAATGAAAATTTCCGTTAATACAATCAATTAATTAAGTCCCCAGCAACTATAAAACCTACGAACCCAACAAAGCACAAGTATAACTGTTCTGTGTGTGGAAGTGTTTCTCAACGTACACATCTGGCACGGTTCTTCTTCAATAATACAAGAAATTTTAAATATCCTTTATACTGATGTATTTAAAAAATAGAAATACTATAATTGCGCAAGAAAACCATAATTACACTCTAATACAAGAACACAAGCCAGATGCTTTGTTGACTGAACCTGTAATGACGCATTATTCAAGACATTGAAATAATGAGAAAAAAAACGAGTTTTGTTACCTTCATATATATTGACGAAAAGCACTCTAATCACTACAACATCTCCATTAGAACAACATCTGCTATCTAACCCATCAAATAACTGCATAAAACATGGAACAAGCACTCACTACTACATCTCGACAAGAACTTTTCACTACCACATCTCAGCAAGCACTGCCCACTACGAGTTCTCGACAAGCACTGCACTCCACTACTTCTCAATGATCACTGCCTACTACGAGTTCTCAACAAGCACTGCCAGTGGAGGCGGCTGAATAATACTCTTTGGCGCAATCTCTGGCGCTGTGGCTCAGTGTAGCCACCTTTCACCATATATCGACTAATTCCATCCCGCTGACCAGCTCCCGAAGTTCTTGGCTAGGAGTATAGTTGGGATGTTGGTCCTTTCTGTCGAACACACAATTAAAATCTCTGCCGATTACGCAAGCATCGTATCGCCCCCGGAACAACGGTGTAACCTCATGGGCGTAAAAAGCTGCTCTGTCCCTTCTCTTATCCGAGCCTGACGCTGCGTATATATTGATCAAACGTATTCCACCTATGGTCACGGCCTCACCAAGGGCAGATGGCAAATACTCTACTTCGTCTGCACGTATCCCTTCCTTCAATAGCATCGCAGTGCGAACGCCTCTCTCGTCACACGGGGAACAATAAATATCGTAACCGTGAAAGTCCGAGGGGAGAAGCACCCGAACTTCCTGTAATAGCGCTGCGTCTAAAGCTGCACCCTTTATCATGTCACTGACCATCTTGATTTTTACCGGCGTCCCAATGCTACTGATGTTAAGACGCTAACCGATAAGCTTGTTGCATGGCTGTCAACGTAAATAGGGCGCCTTACGGTCGCTAATTCTTCCCTACACAGGCCGCTTTCTTTCTAACTTCCCCGCCGTCCCCTGATATGGTCTGCCTTTGTTCTCATCATCTGTTCCCCACGCGGGTGGGTGTTCTGGCCAGTCCCCTAGCGGCCCACCGTTGTCGTGCGTTGTAGGCGCCGTAACCTCCTCAGTAGCCTGTTGCCGTCGATCAAACTCCTCCGCTGTTTCTGAAGCATCGTCATCAGAAGGTCGTGCTGCTGTCCTGCTGGCCACACTTTCACCCACGCTAGGCATTTCTTCTGTATCCATGGTCGTCTGCTCTGTACCCGAAAACGCTTGAGAATTGCTTGCTGGACCAGATTGGTCGTTCTCCACCGTGAGGCGGCGCTTCTTCCGGTGTTTTGGGGTGATCGCTGTTTTCGTTGCCGAGCCTCGGAATCAGAGATCAGCATGGCATCTGGATGTTCATTGGGGACATCGGAATCGTGCGCTGTCGAATTACCGATGTCCGTAATTCCTTATCTGAAGGGGCCACAAGCGGCACCGAAGAGAGGGCGTCCTGTGACTGCTGCAGGCGGTCCAGCGCAACGTCGTCCTTCCTTGGCTCGCCACGATCTGCCTCTGTCTGTACGTTCCGGTACGTTTCTGTCTCGCGGCCTACGTCGTCGCATAATTCGGAGACATAGGTCATGGGGAGCACAGTATGATGCGGTGTGAATGGTGGATCATCCCGTGGCAGCTGTTAACAATCTTTGCTGAGTACACCCAGAGCACGTCCTAGGTTGTCCGTCGTAGATGACAATCGCCCAACAACCAGCGATGTACAAGTATGACGGAACATGTTTTCGGAGTTCGATCCGTCTTTGTCTGACGCCATTGAGGACAGGATACATTTTGAAACTCGCCCATTCTTCACCCACATGGGATAGTACAGTTTCGTAAGGCCGCAGGGCGTCTGTCACCAATTCTTCTGTCACTTCGAAAGAAAGCTCAAAGACGCGGATCGTTCGTAGCCCCATGCCAGTGTGTTCAACTGTAACGGCTCCAACATTCCCTCCGAATGACACAAACAAAGTCCTTGTCGGTGTTGGAGTAGTAGTTCGTCACATATCGCTTCATTGATGAGTTTGACATAGACCAGGGTGGTCCACTGATCGTGACCGGGCCAAATATCTCACGAAATAGGCGTCAAACGAAAAACTACAAAGAACGAAACTTGCCTAGCTAGAAGGGGGAAACCAGATGGTTGAACGCCGTGTACAATTTTGTCACTGAGCACAAGAGAAATTACAGAACGATGACAGATTTTTTGCACGCGTTCTATTTAGCGACGAAGCGTCATTCACCAACAGTGCTAACGTAAACCGGCATAAAGTGCACTTCTGGGCAACGGAAAATCCACGATGGCAGCGGCAAATGGAACATCAGCGACCTTGGCGGGTTAATGTATGGCGCGGCATTACGGGAGGAAGAATATTTGGCCCCCATTTTATCGATGGCAATCTAAATGGTGCAATGTACGCTGATTTCCTACGTAATGTTCTACCGATGTTACTACAAGATGTTTCACTGCATGACAGAATGGCGATGTACTTCCAACATGATGGATGTCCGGCACACAGCTCGCGTGCGGTTGAAGCGGTATCGAATAGCATATTTCATGAGAGGTGGACTGGCGCGCACGTTCACCGGATCTGACGTCCCCGGATTTCTTTCTGTGGGGAAAGTTGAAGGATATTTGCTATCGTGATCCACTGACAACGCCTGACAACATGCGTCAGCGCATTGTCAATGCATGTGCGAACGTTACGGAAGGTGGCCGAGCGGTTCTAGGCGCTACAGTCTGGAACCGCGCGACCACTACGGTCGCAGGTTCGAATCCTGCCTCGGGCATGGATGTGTGTGATGTCCTTAGGTTAGTTAGGTTTAAGTAGTTCCAAGTTCTAGGGGACTGATGACCTCAGAAGTTAAGTCCCATAGTGCTCAGAGCCGTTACGGAAGGCGAACTACTCGCTGTTTAGAGGAATGTCGTTACACGTTTTGCCAAATGCATTGAGGTTGACGGACATCATTTTGAGAATTTATTGCATTAATGTGATATTTACAGGTAATCACGCTGTAACAGCATGCGTTCTCAGAAATGATAAGTTCACAAAGGTATATGTATCACATTGGAACAACCGAAATAAAATGTTCAAACGTACCTACGTTCTATATTTTAATTTAAAAAACCTACCTGTTACTAATTGTTCGTCTAAAATTGTGAGCCATATGTTTTTGACTATTACAGCACCATCTATCACAAAGCGAAAAAAGTGGACCAACTAAAACATTGATATTTCTTTAAGTACTTCACGAATAAGTAATAAAAAAATCGGGGTTCCTATTTTTAGAAAACGCAGTTCATATCTATTTGACCTTTGGCAGCGCCATCTAATGGAGCAACCATAGCGCCATCTGGTTTCCCCCTTCAAGCTAGACGAGTTTCGATCTTTGTAGTTTTTTCGTTTGATGCTTATTCTGTGAGATATTTTGGCCGGTGACTATCAACAGACCACCCTGTAGACAAGTGTATTCCAACTAGAACGTCGGGTTCGATTTTTACCTCGTCCCGTAGTTAACGTTCTATCTCGTAAGCCTTCGGTCGAGCATATTCGTTAACAAAACTAAATTTCAGTATCAATTTGCGGAACGACAAGGCCCAGATTCGTTCTATGTATTACCGCGGCTCACCGCTGCACACTTAACGCAAACACCTCTCGCGCACACGTGCGGGAGGGACGTAAACACCGTCCGAACCGTTGCGCCACTGAAGGCTGACTGGCATTAGGCTATTCGAGCACGATTTATGGGCAGACCCAAACGTCCATATGTTGTCAACCATGTGTCAACAACCTAGACTCGTACATTTCTTATATACATTGCGGTACAGCTGAGCTATTTTAATTGTCGCTTGCCCGGTGTCGGCGAATAAATGCGATATTGGAATGCCTGTGTTTTTCGGAATTACGATGCAATTGCTTTAGAAAGTTTTTTAACATCCAAATTTTGCTCACTGCAAGCATCCCGACATACATATCCGGATATCTTACTGCATGAGAATCAGCGGACGTTTTCTCATATCATGCTGCAAACACTTTACACGGACCCTTGACCCGTATTCAAATGGTTCAAATGGCTCTGATCACTATGGGACTTAACATCTGTGGTCATCAGTCCCCTAGAACTTAGAACTACTTAAACCTAACTAACCTAAGGACATCACACACATCCATGCCCGAGGCAGGATTCGAACCTGCGACCGTAGCAGTTGCGCGGTTCCGGACTGAGCGCTAGAACCGCGAGACCACCGCGGCCGGCTGACTCGTATTATCTCGTATGAAATTCATTCGGAAACATTCACTCAATCACCGTCAGTTTCATGCTCTTCTTGAAAAAATGGTTCTGAATTCTGTGATCTGCTTTATCAGCCTGCAGTGAGGTGACTCAACTGCGATAAAGCCCTTTTCCGTTTTTTTACAAGCTCCAAATTGAAACAGATGTTTTTTCTAATTAAAAAAAAAAGAACTGATCCACAGCTGTCAGATCCTGATGACTGTGAAAGTTGTCATTTTTGGTAGACATCACATGCCATCTGAATGAACTGACCTTGAAACTTCAGGAAAAGGGTAACATCGTCTATGATCTCTAAAGAATCAGCAAAGGATTTCGGAGAAAGCTGTCATTATTTCAAGCACAGGTGGATTGTGCAATAATCGACCGACGATGTCAACGTTTATTTACCGAAAATACAGATTATTCGTGACTTGAAGAAACACTTTTTGGAGAGATTTACAGAATTTGACAGGGTGGCATTCTTCTGTTCCAGACTCCATTTTACTGTAACCTCGATGATATGCTAGCTAAATTACAACTGGAGCTTAGTGATTTACAAACAAATTGAAAGAGAAGCACAGAAAAGGAAAACGTCCTGAATTTTATTGCTACGGATGTCAAGTTTCCGAAACCCAAGCCATTTGCCGCATATGTCTGTGAGCAAACGTTTTCAAGAGTGTAGTACCTTAAGACGATGCACCGAACGAGACTGACTAAGGAACATTTTAAAGCAGTTCTCTTGATAGGTTGCAGCAATGCGAAACAGACCGTTGACGATATGTTGAAAGCTGCGTAGATTGTGAGATTTGGATATGTGCACACTCGGTCTGATCTATCTTTTTGCTAACGCCACCATCTTTAGTAATTTTTTTAGTAAATACATATTTTGGTTGTTCTTGTTTTGATTCATTGCATGCTGCTCACGCATGATCAACACGGTATACTGACCTCAGTTTCTCGTCGTTTTACCCAGAGCTTTCGTTCTGGCTTGCTGAGAACTGTACAGAATCATTATGCGGCTCGCGCTCGTCCACTTGTCAGTTATCTGGCCTGCTATGGAAGAAGTCTGGTGGCATCTGCTCATGAGTAACAAAAAGTGATAGCAAGTAACTGAAAGTACCGAAAATTATACCTAACCAATCAAAAGCGTGGATTGTGCAGACTGCCAGAGGAGAGGTGACACTTTGATATACACACACTGCGAGGCACTTCTTGGTGTGAGACATTTCAGCCACTGATGGGAAGTCGCTCAATGCGACTCACAAGGGGAGGCCGCCAATTGTGAAATTCAGATTCGATTCATACTGCGCATAATAAAAGCTCATGGCCAGAGGTGTAATGTGGCAAAGCACCAAGATGCACTTCTCAGCCGTTGTCGAGAAAATCGACAGTTAAAAGAAACCGTTGCGGTGAAATACTCTCGACGGTTAATAATTTTCTACCGCGTCGTGGCGCAGCGGTAAGCGCTCGGGTTCGTAATCCGAAGGTCGCCGGATCGAATCTCGCGCCACGCAATTTTTTTTTTATTATTGGTTTTTTGTAATTCAAATATACATATATATAAAGTATTAATGAATTGCTTATGCATGTTGGTGAAGGCGGATCGCTCTCCAATTGTACCGCCTCCATTTTTCCGTTTTTTTAACAGGGTGTACCAAAGCTCTCCCGTCCGCACTGATTTTCGACAATGTTATAAGTTGCGCTAGGGACCGCATCTACTTTCTTTCGAAGTTAGCAGGCAACTACGCTGTTATGCGGCGGCTCGTTTCGGCCCATTCAACATCTGTCATTCAAGTGTAACGAGCGAGTAACGGAGTTTATATTTCATACCTGCCACAGCAAATTTGTGTTCGTGGGGTCTCTATTCTAATTCGAACGTTTGACTTACGCTATACGTATTCGTTTCGGAATATCGTTTCTACGTCTTCCGTTAACTATACGTGGTTAACATTTTGAAGACAATTAATAACATTTGTGAAATACAACTTTGTTTGCGGAAAACATAATGATGTTGCCAGTTTTTCCACGACAAACGACTTTCAACAACTTATTATATGCATAATTGTTGCAACTGATTGCCGGGAATTTTATATTTGAATTATAAAAAACAAATACTAAAAAAAAAAAAAGGGTAGCACAGCGCGAGATTCGATCCGGCGACCTTCGGATTACGAACCCAAGCGCTTACCGCTGCGCCACGACGCTGTAGAAAATTATTAATCGTAGAGAGTATTTCACCACAACGGTTTCTTTTAACTGTCGATTTTCTCGACAATGGCTGAGAAGTGCATCTTGGTGCTTTGCCACATTACACCTCTGGCCATGAGCTTTTATTATGCGCAGTATGAATCGAATCTGAATTTCACAATTGGCGGCCTCTCCTTGTCAGTCCAACAATGCGTCTCGGGAATAACATTTACAGCCGGCCGGAGTGGCCGTGCGGTTCTAGGCGCTACAGTCTGGAACCGCGCGACCACTACGGTCTCAGTTTCGAATCCTGCCTCGGGCATGGATGTGTGTGATGTCCTTAGGTTAGTTAGGTTTAATTAGTTCTGAGTTCTAGGCGACTGATGACCTCAGAAGTTAAATCGCATAGTGCTCAGAGCCATTTTTTTAACATTCACAAAAAGTCAGCGTCAGTGTTGTTAGACACATGATTTAGTCAGATGAGGCTGCAACCACAAACAAGAAACATCTGGAGATTGTGCTGTCTGACCTGCGCTGTGAAGACCAGAACCAAGTTGACACGAACGCGCTAGCTAGCCTCTGTTGAGTAATGATATGCACTATAGTGCCTGAGTAAGAATCCATCTCCCAATATTCTGTTTACTTCAAAGTGTTCCGGCATAACGACAAGCGCCGGCATGATGATCAAGAACAGAAGAGCAGAGAGGGCTGTGAGACGACGTCAGCCGATAGTACGCTGACGAAGCTCTCTCAAGGACGACACCGACACAGGAGCGGCCTCTACACAAAGAGAATATAAGAGCCGCGCCGCCTAGCCGTGGCCAGATTCCTTGATTTTTCCCTTACCATCTGCACCCGTCGTATCCGCCTCTCCCCCAGCGTTACCTACCTTAGTCTCACCATTGACCGTCTCCTCACCTGGATCCCTCATCTCCACTCTATCCAATCCAAAGGCCACAACTGTCTCCGACTCCTTAAACTCCTCTCTGGTCATACATGGGGGTTGAACCCCTCTACCATCCTCCACACCTACAAGTCCTTAATCCGTCCCATCCTCTGTTATGCCAGTCCCACCTGGGTATCCACCCACCCCAAATTCTATAAGTCCTTCCAGATCCTCAAGCGCCATGCACTCTGCCTCGCCTTCTGTATATGCCTCCTGTCCCCCAAGTGGATCCTCTATGACCTGATTCGTTTCCCCCAACTGCTCCTTTTCCTAAAAGATATCTGTGTCCTCTACACCTCCCACCAACTTGATCGCCATCATCCCCTGGTTGTTCCTCTCCAGCCCCCCCCCCCCATCCTCTGCCACACCTTCACCATTGTGTCCTGTCTATCCTCCACCTATAGACCCTTCATCTCCTTTCCCAAGATGGCTTCCATCAACTTCCCCTCCCAGATGATGCCCTTTCTCCCTCCATTTATCCCTCCTATAAACTCTGATCCTCACCTCCCCCTTCCTCCCTCTGTCCTTTTTCCATGGTCCCGCTCCCCCCCCTTCCATCCTGTTTTTTCCCCACCTACTCTCTCTCTGACTCCCTTCTCTCTCACTGAGTCCTTTTGCTTTCTCTTCCGCTGCCTCCCCCACTCCTTCTTGCGTCTGTCCTGCCCCCCCTTTTCTATGTCCTCTCCCTCCATCGACTTCCCCCTTTTTTCTTTTCCTCTCCTTCCCCCCTTTCTTTCCTCTCATCGATCTAGGTCCTCCTCCCACCTCCATCTGCCACCATGTCGCCTCTATAGTGCTATTTTAAGTGAGTGTTCAGTGTTGTGCGTCTCCTGTCAGTGTTGTGGCTGTCGCTAGGTTTCTTTTTACCTGTTGCGAACAGAAAGCAGTCTGTCGCCGTGTTTTTTAATTGTGCCTGTCTACTTACTATCTTTTAATCAGCATTATCGACCTTTTGTTTTTATATTTTCTTCGCAACTCTTTCGCCTTGCTTCAGTTTTTAACAGTCACCATTTTATCGCTTGCTTTTATTGTTATATCTTCTAATTCTGTTTTTTAACTTTTCTGTGCTGCTGCCAGCCCGCCTCCCCCCCCCCTCCCCCCTCGGTTCGAAATCCAATAAAGGAAAAAAAAGGCCGCAGCCGGAGTGAAATACAAGCCATCATATAAACGCTCCAGGATTGACTTACGAACTGTATTGTTTTGCTTGCATTGAAATTGTATATACCAAAGGACGTTAATTATTTACATGTCGCCATTTGCTTGTGACACACCTTTGTGAATTTGCGAAGTTAAGTATTGTCAATTTAACTTGCTGTAATAAACTCCATAATACGATTTGCTTGAATTGTTGTCTAGCGATCCAAGAAAACAGCTCTCTAGGCACCCTATATTAGACGAGTGGGCAGACACAAAACAAAGTAATACGAGGGTCATTCAATAATTAAAGAGACAAATTGGTCTGTGGAAAAAACTGTTAGAAGGGCAAGACTGTTACTTTTATGGCTTTAGGTTGACATCACTGGGATGAGTCCTGATCAGCTGATGTATCAAATTTGTTTTGTTTATAACCTCAAAAATACATTTGAAGATGGTGAGTCCGCTTGAAACGTCCGCATTAGTTGAACAACGATCTGTTATTTGTTTCTTACTTGCTGAAGGCCAGAAAGCAGTGCATATATACTGCAGAATGTCTAAAGTTCGTGGTGAAGGTTGTATGAATCATGAAGATTTTTACAAGTGCGTAGAGCAGTTCAAAAATGGTCGCGACTCAGTGGCAGACAAACACTGTCTTGTCCAACCAGTTGCAGTTTAAACTCCCTCACTTGAAAGTCGAATTGATGACATTTTTCGTGCCGACTGCCGTGTGACTATGGAAATCATAGTTGATGAGGTTCAAGTTAGTACTATTACAGTTGATAAGATTATCTGTAACAAGCTGAAGTACCGCAAAACATGTGCAAGTTCGGTCCCAAAGGAGTTGACGCGGCTACACGAGGAAACAAGGTTGAGAGTGTGCATAGAGCACGTTATGAAAGAGAAGGTGGGCACTTCCTCAGCAAAATTTTAACTTGTGATGAAACTTGGGTTCACTATTATGAATCACAATAAAAAAAAACAAAGCATGGAGTGGAAGCACACCAACTCACCTGTCAAGAAAAAATTCAAAACCCAAGCATCAGCAGGAAAAGTCACGTTGATAGTGTTTTTGGATGCTGAAGGTCCAGTTTTTTTGTGATTATCTCTAAGAGCAGCGTACAATGAGCAGCCAATACTGCTCGGATTTGATTTTAAACAAGGTGTAGCCAGCTTTGAGAGCGAGACGTCGTGGCTCTCAGAGGAGAGGTGTGATTCCCCAGCAAGACACCGCCTGTCCTCATATTGTTCAACTAACCCCTTGAAATTTTCCAAAAAATGGGCTGGTAAGTACTGCCTCATCGCCCTTACAGTCCTGATTTAGCACCTAGTGATTTCCATTTGTATGGTGCACTGAAGGAGGCATTACATGGGAAGTGGATCCAGGGCAAACGAGGAAGTGAAAAAGTTTGTGGGAAATTGGTTCAAACATCAAGATAAAGAGTTCTTTGCAGCCGGAATAAAAAAGCTTGTAGGCCCTTGGAACAAGTGCATAAATGTTCAAGTGGATTATGTTGAAAAGTAGAAAACGTATTATTTTGTAAAAATAAACGCTTTTTTCTCCAGACAAGTTTGTCTCTTTGATTATTGAACGACACTCGCAAATAAAGCTCACGAAAAGTAATCCTGATATTCTGTGATTAATAGAACTGGTATTATTTTTACAATTAAGGTTTGTGATGGGAATCAGTCACATAGAAACCGTAGCAGTAATCGTAAGCACCATGACAGCTCTGAAGTACGTGCACATTGTTGCTGACGACTTGGTTCCCTTCGTGCTTGATGTCTCAGTTGGTGGCGAAGGCATCCACCGGCGATATAACTGTCGTTGTCGCAAGGCCCGAATAGTGCCACAGCGGTTTGAGGAATATTACAGGGAGCTCACATTAATGTCGTGGCCATCAAATTTTCTTCATAAGAATCCTATTGGGACACACCTGGGACGGTATTGCACCAGATCCGTACCCAGAAACCACCGGTCCATAATTTAGGGGTACTGCGTGACCTGTGTGTAGACATCAGGTGCCAGATACCTCCAGAAACCTACCAAGAACTTGTCGGATCCATGCTACGCAAAGTCATCGCTTTATTGCGTTCTAAGGGTTGATCGACGCGCCCTTAAGACGGAGATTATAATGTCGTGGCTCATCAGTGTATGTGGCTAGTAAATTTCGTGTGGTGTGAAGTACTGGTCAAGCTAATGGACACTATCTGGGAGAAGTGTAGTTGTAATTAGTTTCCCGAGTTGACTTCGCTGTCGACCAGTGAACAATGGCGTAGTCTGCTACTACTGGAAGTGATGGCTACAACGCGCGTGCCGGCCGCGGTGGTCTCGCGGTTCTAGGCGCTCAGTCCGGAGCCGCGCGACTGCTGCGGTCGCGGGTTCGAATCCTGCCTCGGGCATGGATGTGTGTGATGTCCTTAGGTTAGTTAGGTTTAAGTAGTTCTAAGTTCTAGGGGACTGATGACCATAGATGTTAAGTCCTATAGTGCTCAGAGCCATTTGAACCATTTTTTTTTTAACAACGCGCGTGAGCTTTACAGTGATGTTCAACAAGCTCCAGCAACGTACGCTTTAAAAGAGGCACTGTGCATCAGAGAGAGGTTTACTGTCCAACTTCTGAGAGCGTACATTCCAAGAAGAGTCAGCAAACCTATTACATATTCCACACACGTGTCTCGTAATAGTCGCAACGAGGAAAGCAGAAAAATTAGAGCTCATACGGTGGCTTACCGATAATGATTCTTCCCGCACACTATTTGCAAATGGAACGGGGAAGAAGACAGGTAACTTGGAGAGCACTCCGTCTTCAGGCCATGAGTGACCTACCGGGACCATCCGACCGCCGTGTCATCCTCGGTGGAGGATGCGGACAGGAGGGGCGTGGGGTCAGCACACCGCTCTCCCGGTCGTAAGATGGTATTCTTGACCGAAGCCGCTACTATTCGGTCGAGTAGCTCCTCAATTGGCATCACGAGGCTGAATGCACCCCAACTTGAAGAGCAGGGATTTAAACCTACATCCTGAAAGTGTTTAATTAGTTTTTGCTGTATGGTGATGTATAGTTATATTCACTGGTATTTTGTATGTGTGATAATGTGAAGCTAAACTTGTGATTACAGAAACAGCTAACCTCGTATTTAAGTTCATATGCAATCTTGTTTTTCTTGAAAAGTGACCAGCACTGCAAAAGTTACTCAAAAATGCAACATCAAATTGTGTACTGCCACGCTTGTGGTGGGAGTACAGTGTGTTCTGTTAAATTTAAGAAAACTGTCCTGTTAGCAATAATACAAGCAATATCACTGCGAGAAAAATATGAAATATAAATAACTACCAAAAATTCCTTGTCTGAAAAATATATCACTGCTTGTTAATTGTATCACCTGTAAATTATAAATGGCTTACCTGTTTGCACAATGAATAACTGCTGTTGCTGCTATCTCCAAACTACTGTGTCTGCTGCTATGCTAGTTAAAAAATAAAAATTCAAACTGCTGGCAACGCGATGTGCAATGTGTGCTTTAGACAGCATAGACATCCACAGAACTTCTGTGCCAATAAATCTCATCACTGCAATGATCATTGTCATTAAAGTTTTGTTATCGAGGAACTCAGGAAAGCAAAATTATACATGTGAAACTTGAAATAAAGACGAATGCTGATTGATGGAAAAACAATAAAGTAAATTTATTAACAAAACTTTTTATGACTAAGACAAAATGTTGTAACACCTGAAATATTAAAAATTGACTCTAGATTATCAGTGGAAAAACCTGAACAAATTCTCTTTACTTTCTAACAAACACATATGCTGTCCATCTTAGAATAAAACTCAGTAAATCACACATTGTTACAATATAACAAAAATCTCCAAGTTTAAATCCCTGACCAAATTAATTACTATGCTTAGATTTCTCGGCAAATGCGCTATTACAGTACCTTTTGAAGTCTTCTGAATGAATTTACAAAATATCTCTCCACAAATGAAAAATAATACGAGAAAATTATTGCTGGCACACAGCACAGCCCAAAAACATTTTACTCCATCACAAGATACAACTCGACTCCTCTTCTTTCTCTGCAAGACTGCACTTCACTCACAAGTTACGGTTCCGCTAACAGTCTCGTGCAGCGCAACCTCTTTGGCAGAGATATTGCCCGCCATTACTCACATCCAAACTATCACCAAAATTACAATTACCTGTATAAAACAAAACTCTTACAATTCTCTGGTTAAAATAACTTTTTCCGTTTTTTTTTCTTCTTTTTTTCCAACCACCTCGACATCTGCATATTTTATTTTCTGCAACCTGTCAACATTTTGAAACACAGACGAACATTTGTAACTCTCCGGTCTCTGACACAAACATTTGTTATTTTTCCAATATGTCTGTTATATCGTTCAGACTTGACATTCATTAGGTTGTCACTATTAGATCAGCACATCTGAGCTGATCATCCATTGTGAGGCCGATTGCAAAGATGACAGGTCCTGTCCTCAGAAATCACCCGTTCCACTTCCTGACTACACTGTGCAGTCAACCACGATGCAGGTCAGCCAGTTGGACCGCTCGATGTATATCGGCGTTAAGTCATCTTCAGCTTGAAACGTCTTTGGAGTTCAGCCTGAAGGGGCCTGTGGTTAGCTCACTGCTCTCCAGGCCATTAATGTTATCTCTCGAATCGCAGCTCCTCAGGTTACCCAGGTGGACCAAGCGCTGCAGATCAACGCTGAGTCATCCTAAGCTTGAAGCGTCATTGGAATTAAGTCTGGAGGGTCCTGTAGTTAGCAAACTGCTCTCCAGGCCACCAATGTTATATCTAGAATCGCAGCTACTGCTTCTCATTCAAGGGAATCTGAAGTCAATCTGCGGGATTTCACAGCCGTTGTCATAGAAGGTAAAATCTTCTGGGTTCTTAGGCTGCGTCATGTTTTTTCTACACGATCGGCGTTTCGACCCCTGCTGGGGTCTTCTTCAGGGTATTGTAGTACTCAGCTAACCGTTAACACTACAAGATCCTGAAGAACATAAGACAGCCTAGCATCCTGAAAGATTTTATCTGCAACTTGGAAGTAGTCTGTATGAAGTTGCGCGCTCCTCTTTGCAACTCCCCTAGCGAGGAAAAATCCTTAGCAATATCGGAAATAATATTTGCGTTCTCCTCTCCTCCTTTCAGCATACAAAGTCCAGCCACATCAATGTGACTACCTGTCATAATCCCGAACAACCCTTTGCAGCGCGGACGTGTAAGAAGAGAGTCAAAGAGCTTCTGAACAGTACCAACAGGGATGTGGAACCATATCGACTCCAGCACCGTGGCTAGTTGCGCGAGGTTTTTAGGTTGAGAATCCATGGTGCCAACAGTTCAATCAAGGTGGCCTCAAAGATTCTTGATTGGGTTTAAATTTGGGGGGTCTGCTGCCCAGGAGAGTTAGGTAAATGCATCCTGGTGCTCTTCGAACCATGCAAGTACACTGCAAGCTGTGTGATACATTGCATCGTCCTGTTGCTAGATGCCATCATTCTGGGGCAAAAACAAACTGCATTGCAGGGGTGGGCAAGGCCCCGAAGGATAGATGCACACTCGTGTTGATCCCTTGTGCCATCTAGAATGACGACATCATCCAGGGAATACCACGAAAACATTCCCCAGATCTTAACGCTTCTTCCTTCGGCCTGGACACTTGCGACAATTGTTGTTGAGCTATATACGTCAACTCTGATGGAGCACAGAACGTGATCTTCTGAGAAAGCCACCACCTAAATGGACGTTTAGTTGCGGTATTGGCGTGCAAATTCCAGCCTGCGTTGCTGACGAACAGCAACCAGCATCCGTGCACCAACTAGGTGCCTGCAGCAGAGGCCCATACGTAACAACGTTCGCTGAATGTTTGTCGAGAAGACACTGTTGGTAGCTCCTTGGTTCATCTGGGCTGTCAGTTGATCAACAGTTGCACATCTGTTCCCTTGTACACATCTCTACAGCCGTCGTTTACACCTGTCATCTATGATCTGTGGTGCACAACAGTTGCCTCTGCGTCAGTTTGGGAGAGTCACCTTTTGCCATTCACATATACATTAAATACAGCGGTACACGAACGATTTACAAACCTAGCCTGAAAACCAATGTTCATGCCCTTCTCCAGGCGAGATAAATCGCTCCATTTCCGCATTACGACGACGACTGCACTATTTTCTGCGTCCCCACGACATGCTTTATACAGGGTGTTACAAAAAGGTACGGCCAAACTTTCAGGAAACATTCCTCACACACAAATAAAGAAAAGATGTTATGTGGACATGTGTCCGGAAACGCTTAATTTCCATGTTAGAGCTCATTTTAGTTTCGTCAGTATGTACTGTACTTCCTCGATTCACCGCCAGTTGGCCCAATTGAAGGAAGGTAATGTTGGCTTCGGTGCTTGTGTTGACATGCGACTCATTGCTCTACAGCACATCAGTACGTAGCATCAACAGGTTAGTGTTCATCACGAACGTGATTTTGCAGTCGGTGCAATGTTTACAAATGCGAAGTTGGCAGATGCCCATTTGATGTATGGATTAGCACGGGGCAATAGCCGCGGCGCGGTACGTTTGTATCGAGACAGATTTCTAGAACGAAGGTGTCCCGACGGGAGGACGTTCGAAGCAATTGATCCGCGTCTTAGGGAGCACGGAACATTCCCGCCTATGACTCGCGACTGGGGAAGACCTAGAACGACGAGGACACCTGCAATGGGCGAGGCAATTCTTCGTGCAGTTGACGATAACCCTAATGTCAGCGTCAGAGAAGTTGCTGCTGTACAAGGTAACGTTGACCACGTCACTGTATGGAGAGTGCTACCGGAGAACCAATTGTTTCCGTACCATGTACAGCGTGTGCAGGCACTATCAGCAGCTGATTGGCCTGCACGGGTACACTTCTGCGAATGGTTCATTCAACAATGTGTCAATCCTCATTTCAGTGCAAATGTTCTCTTTACGGATGAGGCTTCATTCCAACGTGATCAAATTGTAAATTTTCACAATCAACATGTGTAGGCTGACGAGAACCCCCACGCAATTGTGCTTTCACGTCATCAACACAGATTTTCTGTGAACGTTTGGGCAGGCATTGTTGGTGATGTCTTGATTGGGCCCCATGTTCTTCCACCTACGCTCAATGGAGCTCGTTATCATGACTTCATACGGGATACTCTACCTGTGCTGCTAGAACATGTGTCTTTACAAGTACGACACAACATGTGCTTCATGCTCGATGGAGCTCCTGCACATTTCAGTCGAAGTGTTCGTACGCTTCTCAAAAACCGATTCGGTGACCAATGGATTGGTAGAGGCGGACCAATTCCATGGCCTCCACGCTCTCCTGACCTCAACCCTCTCGACTTTCATTTATGGGGGCATTTGAAAGCTCTTGTCTACGCAACCCCGGTACCAAATGTAGAGACTCTTCGTGCTCGCATTGTGGACGGCTGTGATAGAATACGCCATTCCCCACGGCTGCATCAGCGCATCAGGGATTCCATGCGACGGAGGGTGGATGCATGTATCCTCGCTAACGGAGGACATTTTGAACATTTCCTGTAACAAAGTGTTTGAAGTCACGCTGGTACGTTCTGTTGCTGTGTTTCCATTCCATGATTAATGTGATTTGAAGAGAAGTAATAAAATGAGCTCAAACATGGAAAGTAAGCGTTTCCGGACACATGTCCACATAACATCTTTTGTTTATTTGTGTGTGAGGAATGTTTCCTGAAAGTTTGGCCGTACCTTTTTGTAACACCCTGTATAGCTTCCACTGCTAGTGCTGCGACCTTCCATCTGTGAATAGTTACTGCATCTTTAAGTCAGACATAGGCACTGGTCACGTTAATGTGAGTGGACCATATGAGAGGTTCCATGCCCATGTCTCATTTTCATCAATTTTATTAATGTTGTATGTCACTGCACGGTAGTAACAGGCCGAATAAGGTTATTGTAATGAGAGTGTTTGTACTGAGAGCTCAAAAAATACTTTTCACTTGACTCCTGAACATCTTGGGTTAGTTCCCTGGGTGGCCTGTGCGAGGCGAGCATAAGAGGATGCGGGACACTGCGTTTCCGGTTGTGGGCTGCACTTCCCTGAATTCTGAGGGGTTCATACAATGGGCTTAAGCGCCTGCGGAACGGCTGACATTGGTCGAGTTTCGCCTAGTGTACGCAGGGCGAAACGACCTGGAAGACGTTTGATTGTCGCCGCAGTTTGTGTGTTTACCGTTTCGGCGCGTCTGGAACGAAGATTCCTAGCACCGACTGACTACATTGTCCTCTTGATTCTGAGAATACTTGTGGACTGTCTGGCGCCGGATGGCCGGTGGTCTAGGCAGGTTGTTTTCACAGCCGGTCAAATGGCAAGTTCAATGCCCTCAGCTGGATAGCAGAGGCACGATTGGTCAACTTAAACTGAGGCTAGATGACGTCATAAAGTCCTGCTCGAAATTGGAGGGAACGGTCGCTATTGGCGCGAATGATGTTCTGAGACAGTGTGGGGGAATTTTGGAATCAGAACTGAATGCTGATTCGCAGTTTTCGAGGAGAGTAGGTAGTAGAGAAATGTTGGCTTCGCTCTTGCACTGCGCGGGCAGAGGATTCGGGATCTGATCTTCCTCGGAGTCGGGCGGTCTTGCGACTTGGTCGGTCTTTTTGGGAAGAACTTAGAATTCTTGGACAGCCTTCGCGGCCAGGGGTTGACACAGAGTTGGCATGACAGGAGTCGGCGCCTACATCAAAAGGACGCTGCCTACCGACGACGTGCTGGAGATTTCAGTACTGGTACAGTATTTTGCGGCTCCGGCATTGTAGGACCTAATCAATTTTATACTGAATCCCTCAGCAGCACACGCGCTAGCTTTGCTACAAGTACACTTTGCTTGTTTCTCCATGTGATCCCATTTGAGCCCTCACTACTAATTGCGATACTGCTATGTAGTCGGAAGGTTAATATTTGATTCATCAGGACCTCCAGTCTTTATCGTCAGTCTATTGTATCACAGAGAGTAGGGACCTGTTGTAACTGCAACCAGGACGGTCGCGGGGTAGCAACGACGGAAAGCTCGGCGGGACACGCGGAGATGCCCGCGAACAACAACACAACGGAAGAGGACGGACACGACCAGCGAAGCACAGAACGAATACAAGACCGAACAACGGAGTCACAAGGAAACAAACACGTCCACTCGTACGCAGAACAAGGAAGTAAGCTGCCTAGCGCGAAGCGAGGTGAAAACGGACGTACGAGAGATTAGACTGACCGCGAGGCAGGCGCGTAAGTGCGCTATCGGGGCCGCCGCTATTGTCCGCTGGAACCACGTGTTCCACTCTGGCGCCCTCACTCGTACACCATACTTCGCACGCGCCGACTGGCGACGCTCTGCGCTGACTGAACCGAAGCGCGCGCAACCTCTTATCTTTCTCAAACGATTTTACAGAAACTATTCTCTGAAAATATATGATTTTTGCCTTACTAGTAGCGTTATATGTCAGCTTCGTGACGAAGTGCCCATCACCTCGCTAATGACCATTCTTATTGTGATGTACACATTTTAGTAAGACACTACGCAAAACTCAAAAAGTTTGCAACGAAAATTAGGGGTCGCTATGATTTTGCGTTTGGTGCGTGTTACACCATATGTTGCTGCGTATGAAATTTAGCTAACATGTTGAATTTTTGTTTAGACTTGGGAGGAGGTCTCTATCTGCCTCCGATCTCGAGAAAATGGATCCCATGTAGCGCGCTCACTCCCGATCTCACGCCCGCGAGAATGAAATACTCGCAACGTCTCTCGTATCTCCTAAACTGCTCGAGACATCGAAACGAAAGTTTGGCGAATGATAGCACACAAGGAGGAGAGTGTTTTGCCAATTATTAAACACACGGAACTTTCTTATCTATGGCGATATATCACTACTTATACTTGTTTTTTTATTTATTTCACTCCAATGACTGTAATTTTTTAAAAAGTTATCGACAGCTAGCGAAACAAGAGCTTCCTAGTATGAAAATAAACATGAAATTTCTTCTTTTATGTTACTGCAAACCGATACTATGAGGTTTTTCGTAAGCTATTGACCTCTGTAATTGCCAATTACTTGTTTAATGAGGCACTCCGTTTCGGAATTCTGTCTCAATAGCTGCTGTGAGATGAGTTTGGCAAATTAGATTGTGACAAAGGAAGTACAATTAAACCAGTCACCAAGAGAAATGTGGCCTTTACTCACAAATGGTTCAAAATGGCTCTGAGCACTATGGGACTTAACATCTGAGGTCATCAGTCCCATAGAACTTAGAACTAATTAAACCTAACTAACCTAAGGACATCACACACATCAGCCCGAGGCAGGATTCGAACCTGCGACCGTAGTGGTCGCGCGGTTCCAGACTGAAGCGCCTAGAACTCACAAATGGTGATGCTTCTTCGAACGAGAAAAGGTTAACAACTCACACATAAACAGATTGGCAATTCTGTTGGAATTTTGGTGGAATCCCCGTAACCCATCGTATTGTTAACACTGAGCGACGGGATGGAAACTTACCAAAGGATTTTATTCCTTCTCTTGATCTGAGCAGTATTAAAATAATGACGAGCGTTCCTTCAGGCGGAATGATAGGCACATGCCAGATACTGTTTACTCACCTAGGGCTTGCCAAACTGACAATGCGTGATTGCGAATAAAATAGTTGTTATTGAGAAAAATAAAGAATTGATCTGTCGCACAACACAATGGTCAGTGTATTGTCAGCAGCGAAGGATAATGCGCGCGACAGGAATGAGTTAGCCATGTGTGTCTTGTGAGATGGAGTTCGAAAAACATTGTCATGCAAGTAGATCTGCCTTTGTCAGCAGCACATTTCAACAAATTAAATATATCTAATCGTAACACTCTTTTAGGATATTCCTACTTTCTTAATATAATACTGACCATTTTCTTCATTTGTGTAGCCTGTTGTTGTATAATTAGTTTATTAATGCTGATAATGTCCATGCAACAATTGAAATGCTTTTTCTCATCACGGCGAACCAATTAAAACATTGTTATTTGTGACTGCTTTTCGACTGTTTCTAGCCTGCAGTGGAAATATGTTGTTCACATGCATGTAGCACAGTGTGTCGTATTACATTATCACATCCATATCAGAGTAATCACAGTGAAACTTCTATACTTCAGATCTTGGACGCTTTTTACCACAAGAACAAAGGGATCACACCTGTGGAGATTATCCCTTTCTAAATTTTTGCAACAGATCGTACAGATACGCTAGCTTACTAGGCAGCGAGAATATAGCCTTGCTTTACTTTCCTGCCTTGATTCTTAATCACATGATTTTACAATATTCCTTGCTTCCTTATTCACTACCCTCTGTCCCTTCTTGCGATCTGAAAACATCACGGAGGCATATGGTGCAATTCCAGCGGCCAATGGTTTATCAGTTACTGAAGTATACATTTTTCTTGACAGAAGAAAAACAAAACAAAATTATGCAGATATAAATAACAGAAAAGTATAACGTGCTAACGAAGAAAGCTGGAGCGTTTAAATGGCGAAAAACGAAACACTTCCCAAAGGCAATAAAATTCAGTACACAGTAAGGCAAAATTTATCGTATTGGCAATACTACCACTGCTGATATGCGCCGTTCCGATGTGAGCATATGGCCGGGCTACTTTTCCGCTCCCCTCCTCAAATTTCCCACGATGCTAGCGAGGCAAGCGCGACGCGCTGCGAGAGAAACTGTGCCTCAACCACAACGCCGCGCGACCTGGCGCAGGCGCGTGTCGCGTCCCAGTCGCGTCACGTCGCAGTTTGCGCCGTCCCATTTGACCCTGTCATGTTACAAAAACGCGCGCTGCGCTGCGTCGCGCCACACGCCCTATACGCGTCTCAATTTGCGCCTAGCCTAAAAAAAATGCGGGCCAGGATGCGCGCGCCGCCACAGCTTACGGCGCGATGGCACAGAGACCTCTATGGGTCTTCGACGTCAATGACGTCTGGCGGGGATTCAAATTCCGCGGCGCACGGTACCAGAGAGCCCCTTGTTCTCGAGCCAACTCTTATTTTCATAATATTTCAGTATACCCTATCCTTTAAGCTACTGTTTGTGTCGCTAAACATGTGCATTTATGTTCTGATGTATAATAAATCTGATTGTAATATTTAATCCGCATATCATTTCGTAGATATAGGCAGAATCCCATTTCCTGTTGTTTATTATGATAAAGTTCTCTTTTTTGCGTAGATTACGATTTTTATTAAATTATTTTGAGTGTGCACTCCTTATTTTACCAACTAGCAGGGTCCACCATCATTGCCTTCCGTTACCGTTGTGCGCATAATTAATTAGCTGGTAGATAAGGAGGGGGTCGAGTGCATGTCTCGCTCTCATGCATAATTCGTCTGAATTAAAGAGGTGCAAACTCTTCTCCACACCGGCACCTCGCACATGTTCAGAACAGAAAACTTCACGACATTTTTGATGATCATGTTTGTCAATAGGTAATGAGGTGACACAGACATCTAAACATTATTAAAGGGTTAAACCTTGAGTATGTGCACTATTTAGAGCGTGTACAGAAGAGTAAGATAAACACATAACTTTCATGTCCTTGGATGTAACTGTTCCACTCTCTGTAATACTGAGGATCACAACCTATCAGTCCAATCTTCTACCAGTTGCTGGTTAGTATCAGGTAAACAGCGCCGTACTAGGTCCTTCGCTCCTCACTGGGAGTCTCCTGGTATCTGGGCAGAGCTTGGTGTGCAGCGACTTGAAAAGCCGCGCAGGCGGTTACATTTGCCTGCAGCGAGTCGAACAATGACCACAAGAAAGGCAGTCCATGGTGCGTCCGTCGCAGCCAGTGCCACTACAGGTCTTACGAGTGCTAGCAGCTGACTCCGGCGGGGAGCGAGTAACTACTGGGTGTTCCATTTATCTGATGACCGCCTGTACGGCGCAGTGGATGAGTAGATGCCGAGCAGCGAGCGCTCCGTTGTCCGGCAACCAGATGCCGTGCCGCTCATCTACTGCCGCAGTAAAACATAAATAAAATGTCGTGTGGCTAGGGCCTCCCGTCAGGTAGACCAATCGCCGGGTGCAAGTCTTTCGATTTGACGCCACTTCGGCGACTTGCGCGCCGATGGGGATGAAATGATGATGATTAGGACAACACAACACCCAGTCCCTGAGCGGAGAAAATCTCCGACCCAGCCGGGAATCGAACCCGGGCCCTTAGGATTGACATTATGTCGCGCTGACCACTTTTTTCCATTTTGTTCGTTGTTGATCGTTGTGTTTGGTGGTTGCGGACGTCACATGACATCCCTTCAAGTTCGTTTATTGATCGTTTCACTCAGTTTTTTTTATTGCAGAGGCCAACCAGCTCTCTGACCCAACACGCTGAGCTACCGTGCCGGTATCCACTCAGCTACCGGGGGCGGACAGTAAAACATACTACATTTGAAGTGTAAGCAAATACATTTTGTACTCACCCATGTCACGCAAGGATATGCTCGAACTGCCTGCCATTATTTTCCACACATTTCTGAACTTACTCAACAAATTATTAATCACACAATCTAATTCTCTCTGACATACTGAATTAATTGATTCAATGATACTATCCTTGACTTCCTCTATCGTGCGAGCATTTGTTGTGTACGCTTTGTCCTTCAGTGAAGCCCACAAATAAAAATCGCACGGAGTTCAATCAGGACTTCTAGGGGGTGAGATATTGTTACTAATCACTCTTTCATCGAACACATCGTGAATGGCGTGCAGAGAAACATTGGCCGTATGAGTCATCGCCGAATTCCGTTGAAAAATGCGAAGCTTCGTTCTCTTTCGCTCAGTCCATTAAAAAATGGTCGCAAAACATCTTGCACACATCCTGTTATTCTGTCGCCACTAACTGCGCACCCCACACCTATTTTCTGAACATGAAGGGGTTCCTCATGAAGTACACGAGGTCTATCTACCCTCCAATGTCGACAGTTTTGGGAATTAACATACCGGTGTAAATGGAACCAAACCTCGTCTGAAAACAGAATGAGGTAAAGATCCATATCACCGTCATGCACTTGTTTTAAAACACCATCTGCGAAACTTAACCCCGTGCGCATGATCACCAGGTCGAAGTTCTTGTACTACTGATACTTTATAGTGCCTTGCTCAAGCAGCTTAGCACCTTTTTGTACAGAGATGCACGATATTTGTGCTTGCTGCTAAAGACGTCTAAGGGACTTTTTAGGGAAATTTTCCAGATGGTATGCAATGTCATCGAGACGAGCTTCTGTGAGCACTGTACGTCATCGTTTACGCTTCTTGTCTTGAACACTTCCCGTTTATTCACTATTTTGTGAACTGCATCACGACTCGGAACTCGAACACTTGGAAACTTCTGTTCAAACAATCTCCATCCAGTAAGAGCGGAGTCTGTACGCACATACGAGTCGTAAATAAACACTCGTTGTGGAATTGAATAATTCACTCTTGCCTTTATTGCGGTCGTTAACTTTGTAAGAGGTTAATGACTAAAGAATTTATTGCTAGCGCACTCGAGCAGATGTAACTTCGATGGGTTGCTCACACGCTGCCTGCGATATGTAAGCTACAAGAGAATCTCAGACCAGAGAGCAGTGTCGGCAGCAGTAATAGTAGTAGCTCGCAGTGGGGCGGTTGGGTCAGGTCACTCTTAGAGAGCAGTTGTCGAGTTGTACAGCTCACAGAGAGCACTTGTGTCCTTTATAGAATTACCAAGGCAGGTCGTTTAGAAAGATGGGGTGCCTGAGTGATGTAGTATAAGGTAAAAGCAAATATTATTATTATTTATTGCCGCGCTCATATGTAATTTGCAACAACTCATTTTGTACTATCGCTGTATCAAAGGCACATGTAAATAATACTCAATAATCTTCCAATAATAATTCTTCTTATAAAGATAACTTTTGACAGTCATTCATCTGAATTTAAAGTTTTTTGCTAATTTCTCCTATCCATACCAGTTTGGATTCACAGTGAGTTAATTATTGAAAGGTTATATATTAGTCACTTTTTTATTCTGAGGTTACGGAAATAATCTTGGTTCAAATGGCTCTGAGCACTATGGGACTTAACTTCTGAGGTCATCAGTCCCCTAGAATGAGATTTTCACTCTGCAGCGGAGTGTGCGCTGATATGAAACTTCCTGGCAGATTAAAACTGTGTGCCCGACCGAGACTCGAACTCGGGACCTTTGCCTTTCGCGGGCAAGCGTTCTACCAACTGAGCTACCGAAGCACGACTCACGCCCAGTACTCACAGCTTTACTTCTGCCAGTACCTCGTCTCCTACCTTCCAAACTTTACAGAAGCTCTCCTGCGAAAGTAGTCGAGT
Organism: Schistocerca americana; assembly: GCF_021461395.2. Lineage (NCBI taxonomy): Eukaryota > Metazoa > Arthropoda > Insecta > Orthoptera > Acrididae > Schistocerca > Schistocerca americana. Next base: position 236,804,315 of record NC_060125.1, on the reverse strand, counting down.
AAAGTTTGGAAGGTAGGAGACGAGGTACTGGCAGAAGTACGGCTGTGAGTATCGGGCGTGAGTCGTGCTTCGGTAGCTCAGTTGGTAGAGCGCTTGCCCGCGAAAGGCAAGGGTCCCGAGTTCGAGTCTCGGTCGGGCACACAGTTTTAATCTGGCAGGAAGTTTCAGTCCCCTAGAACTTAGAACTACTTAAACCTAACTAACCTAAGGACATCATACACATCCATGCCCGAGGCAGGATTCGAACCTGCGACCGTCACGGTCGCGCGGTTCCAGACTGTAGCGCCTAGAACCACTCGGCCACTCCGGCCGGCACGGAAATAATCTATTGGGAGGTTACGGAAATAATTTGTTGGGAGGTTACAACTTCACTGTTACACTCGTGATGCATGTTTCACTGCTCGAATGACAATGGCTGACAAGGCGCTTATATCCGTACAATCTTCAAGCTAAAACCCACAAAAAAACGGGGGAGGGGGGGGGGGGGGGAGCATACTGCGGACTGCGGTCCCGCGGGACCCATTACACCGGCAGACACGGCTTTCATGGCCTGCCTGCAACACTCCCGGCAGGCGGTCATCAGATAAATGGAATACCCTGTACTTCAGATGAGTTTAATAATTCTTTACTCCGCCTTTAAATGCATGCAAGCTCTCGATAACACACGACAAAGTTAAGACCTATAGTGCGTACCTTTCCACTGACATATGGGCCCTGCAGGGAGCCGAGCGTTCGCGAAGTATGACGGGCAAGCTGACTCGTCTGACGTCACAAGTTCGTTGCAGGACCCTTATTTCTCGTGGATCCCGGAGTCGATGCGATGACGTCACCCGTCGGTGAGTTCTGGAGGGAGCGTGGCCCGCGGCGGCGCACTGGCTGGTTATTAATTTAAAGCATGGGTAGGCAACCGGCAGCCCGCGATTGGTTTCAATCAGGCACGTGGAAGAAATTCGCATTGGATTCCGCCCTCTACGTATTTTCGGATATTTCCACCGACGCTCGGCTCGCTTCGTCAAGGGTTTGCAGCTCACGACGCGGGTCAGTGAAAGTTTCACCTACTCGGCGAGTGTGCAGTGCCGTTTCACCGCTGCTGGATTTTAACAACAAAGAGAAACAAATTTTCCGCCTGTGCGCGAAATTATGGCCCCTGGTGGTCATGTCCGCGTGAAGAGTGGGCGGAAACAGTTCACTGTCTTGATGGGATGCGGGGAAAAAGTATTTTCGCCCCTGGATCAGTGCTGCCAACACACACACACACACACACACACACACACACACACACACACACGTTATTTACTGCTTACTGCCTACGTCTGTACTACCACACTCTGATAGATCATAAACGTTGGTAGTAGGTGACAATGGCGCGAAAATTACTGACTACTCACGAAATGTGCCGAAATGAAAAACGGCAGTTTTGTGTTAGCAGAAGAGCCAACACCGTGTTACTAGTGGAGGCCGAAATGCACGCGTTTTAGCTCACGCAGGCTGGCGTGAGGGAAAAACTATACTGACGTGAGGTCTGGAACATAACAAGGAATGAGAATTCAGAAAGCGGACGTAATTAGTTTGATACTTAACTTTAATCCATTAATGATGAACGTCGCTCTTCACGGTACATGATTCACAATATTATCTGTTCAGAATACATTCTCGAAGATAGTTCTTATGGTAACTGAATATGGCGCCTTGCTGGGTCGTAGCAAATGACGTAGCTGAAGGCTATGCTAGACTGTCGTCTCTGCAAATGAGAGCGTATGTAGACAGTGAACTATCGCTAGCAAAGTCGGCTGTAAAACTGGGGCGAGTGCTAGGGAGTCTCTCTAGACTAGACCTGCCGTGAGGCGGCGCTCGGTCTGCAGTCACTGATAGTGGCGACACGCGGGTCCGACGTATACTAAGGGACCGCGCCCGATTTAAAGGCTACCACCTAGCAAGTGTGGTGTCTGGCGGTGACACCACAGGCAGTAAGGGCCATAGCTTGGTGAACAAAGTAGTTATCTCTTATCTGTTATCTGTTATCGGTTCACGTGTAAAGTTCTGTGCTAGTTGTTTGTTAATTTCGCAATAACTTGGTAAATAAATTAGTTGTCTCTTGTCTCTTCACCCGTAAGGTTTTGCGCTAGTTATATGTTAACTGCAGTTGTATGTTTATGAGTTCATTAGCAAAATGACTGATGTTAACATGAGAAAAGTAGGTGACCTTGAAGGTCGTCAACTCCAGGACGGAGGGTTGTTTCTTAACTGTGTGCAAAGATAAACCCATTTACTTGTTGTGTAGTGAATAGTTATCTGTTGTGAAGGAATATAACATGAAAAGGCGCTTTTCTACTAAACACATTGCCTAACAACAGAGCAATTGCAGAAAGACAAATTTAAAATATTACTTTCCAATTTGGACAAGCAATGTTTGCCAAAGGGAGGGCACAGTGCGCTAATTCATTTAAAGCCAGGTTTATAACAAGTAGAAAAACTTCCAAATGGCTGAAGCCTTTTGCTGAAGGCGAATTCGTAGAGACATTGGACATTGCAGATGTATTACGTTCCAATAAAGAAAAAGAGCCCGAAGAAATAAGTTGATTGAGACGAAGGTTATTCGACGAATTGATACGATGGCTGATGACATTAAAAGAAAGTTTGTGTGATCGTGCTGCCACTTCGAAGCGTTGCATGGGGGCTTAATTAAATATAACGCAAATAATTTTAATTTTCGTCGCTGTCTGTACGATTACGCAGTCTCGTAACCGGTTGGCCCTGACTAGTATTAGTACGCAATCTGACTGCATAGAATAACAACAAAGAATGAAAGAAAACTTCTGTTAACACAATTAATTAATTAAGTCCCCAGCAACTATAAAACCTACGAAACAACAAAACACAAGTGTAACTGTTCTGTGTGTGGAAGTGTGATTCAACGCACACATCTGGCACGGTTCTTCCTCAATAAACAAGGTAATTTAAGCACCATTTACACTGAAGTAATTAAAAGAACAGAAATACTATAATTGCATATAGAAACCAGAATTACACTCTAATACATGAACACAAGCCAGATGCTTTGTTGACTGAACCTGTGACCAAGAGGCATTGTTATTTAGCACGTTTGAAATTTAAAAAAAATGATTTTCTTTACCTTTATATATATTGACGAAACATACACTCTGATCATTACAACATCCGCAATCGAACAGCATCGGCTGTCTAGCCCATCAGAACAACTGCATACAACATGCTCACATCTAGTCACGGCTACATCAGAACTCCCACTGCCCACTGCAACTTCTCAACAAGCACTCTCCACGACGACTTCTCAACAACGACTGCCAGTGGAGGCGGCGGAATAAAACTCTTTGGCGCAATCTCCGGCGCTGTGACTCAGTGTAGCCACCTTTCAGCGTTTGCGGTGACTTTGTATCTGATTTATCAGATACAACTGACTTAGAAACTTTTGTTCGTAGTATAGGTGGGGAGTGCAGTTTAATGGAAGAAAGAATTATGGGCATTACAGCCATTAGAAGGAACCACTACTGGTGATGATATTTTTCAATAAGTGAGAAAAACGATAGAAATGTTCAATCTGCAGTGGAGTCAACTCGCTGTAGCTTGTTGATCAGTTCACGTAAAGGTTTTAATAGCATATTGAATAAAATAATCTGCTGAACTAAATTTTGAGATAGCCAATTTAACAATTCTTCACTACATTACTCACCAAAAAAAGTTTGCGTGTGGCCTGCGAGCTTAAATAAATATGTGAATCAGGCCCGCATCGCCAGAGATTGCCCATCCTTGATTTAAAGTCTCGCCTCCACGGCGATGTGTGTGGCGCGCCTTGCGCGGTCGACAAAGACAACATTGATACCGCAGATGGTATTCATGTAATGCGATATGATAATGAGCTATGTATAGGCAGCAACGACTGCTTTCCATGAAAACAGAAAAGACAGAAAAAATACTAGCCGAGGGAGACGGCGCAGTGGTTAGCACACTGGGCTCGCAATCAGGAGAACGACTCTTCAAACCAGGGTTTTCGTGATTTTCCCAGATCGCTTCAGGCAAATTCCGGGGCTGGTTCTTTTGAAAGGGCACGGCTGACTTCCTTCCTCATCCTTCCCTAAACCGACGGGACCGATGACCCCGCTGTTTGGTCCCCTCCCCCAAATCAACCAACCAACCAAAAACTACTACATAAACTGGTGACGCTAAATTCAAAACAGTACGGACTACCTCTACCAGTCATACGGATAACCCACTGTGCGCTCTTTGAATTAGAACTCAGCTTCACGGTTAGCAAGTGGGTTCAAAGACAGAACCTCGTAACCCACAAAACATCAGACAGGAGAGGGCAGAGAAGTATCCTACTCAGGGTATCTTGAGCCTTCAGCATCCCCTCTGTGCATGTACTGTATGTGGCGCTCGGAATATGCCCAACAAATATCATTACCAATTACAGAACTGCAAGGTACTAGTTAAGGATGGGGAGACTAGCACACAATAACCGATGTACCGGTACGGACGATATGTCTCCTTAAACGTTGATGTTTAGATGCATGGTAAGGTGAATTGCATGTAAGTGATAAGGGACGCAGTCTGCACGGCTTCCTCCCTGACATAAGGGAGCGGTTGAGAATGAAACACATCGATCCCAGCCGCGGTATAGTAGATTTCTTAATTAGCCATAGATCGTATCCCAAGCACTTAAACCACTCGAGTCTCACATGTGGGGAAGAAAGTTCCCCAGAACACACTGTCTTCTTCTGCGGGCAATAGGGGATCAATAAACCTACACTAAACTTAGACTATACAGATACTGACGTACATATATATACACTATGTGTTCAAAAGTATCCGGACACCTGACTGAAAAATACTAACAAGTGCGTGGCGCCCTCCATCTGTAATGTTGGAATTCAGTTGATGACAGCTTCCACTCTCGTAGGCATACGTTCAGTCAGGTGCTGGAAGGTTTCTTGGGGAATGGCAGCCCATTCTTCACGGAGTGCTACACTGAGGAGAGGTATCGATGTTGGTCGGTGAGTTCTGGCACGAAGTCGGCGTTCCAAAACATCCCAAAGGTGCTCTACAGGATTCAGGTCAGGACTCTGTGCAGGTCAGTCCATTACAGGCATGTTATTGTCGTGTAACCACTCCGCCACAGGCCGTGTGTTATGAACAGGTGCTCGATCGTGTTGAAAGATGCAATCGCCATCCCCGAATTGCTCTTCAACACTCGGAAGCAAGAACGTGCTTACAACATCAATGTAGGCCTGTGCTGTGATAGTGCCACGCAAAACAACAAGGGGTGCAAGCCCCCTCCATGAAAAACGTGACCACACCATAACACTTCCGCCTCCGAATTTTACTGTTGGCACTACACACGCAGGCAGATAACGTTCACCAGGCATTCGCCACACCCACACCCTGCCATCGGATCGCCACATTGTGTACCGTGATTCGTCACTCCACACAACATTTTTCCACTGTTCAATCGTGCAATGTTTACGCTCCTTACACCAAGCGAGGCGTCGTTTGACATTTACCGGCGTGATCTGTAGCTTATGCGCAACCGCTCGACCATGAAATCCAAGTTTTCGCACCTCCCGTCTAACTGTCATAGTACTTGCAGTGGATCCTGATGCAGTTTGGAATTACTGTGTGATGGTCTGGATAGATGACTGCCTATTACACATTACGACCCTCGTCAACTGTCGGCGGTCTCTGTCAGTCAACAGACGAGGTCGGCCTGCACGCTTTCGTGTTGTACTGTCCATTCACGTGTACACTTCACTATCCCATCGGAAACAGTGGGCCTAGGGATGTTTAGAAGTGTGGCAATCTCACGTACAGACGTATGACACAAGAGACACCCAGTAACCTGACCACATTCGAAGCCGCGCTGGACTAGCCGAGCGGTCTAGGGCGCTGCAATCATGTACTGTGCAGCTGATCCCGGTGGAGGTTCGAGTCCTCCCTCGGGCATGGGTGTGTGTGTTTGTCCTTAGCATATTTAGGTTAAGTAGTGTGTACGCTTAAGTCCCATAAGATTTCACACACACTTGAACACTTGAACCACATTCGAAGTCCGTGAGTTCCGTGGAGCCCCACCCATTCTACTCTCTCACAATATCTAATGACTACTGAGGTCACTAATATGAAGTACCTGGCAGTAGGTGGCAGCACAAAGCACCTAATATGAAAAATGTATGTTTTTGGGAGTGTCCGGATATTTTTGATCACGTAGTATACATACATAGCAATAAGAGACGAAGAACAATGGGCACAACTAAATGCATTAACAAATAGTAATTAAAAAACTACACATGAAGAGTACTTGCGGACATGACGTAACAGACATGTTTATATTCAGGGGCTGGACAGCGACAGCCATAGTGACAGAGAAAACATTGACACTGAAGAGGAACAGGAGGAGGAGAAAGACGAGAAGACGAGATTTACCAGTAAATAAGACACCTAGAATTATGAATCAAACATAACAAGCCAAAATGCACAGACAAATTGTGCACATCAGTAAAATAATACTTACAGATAGTGAATATTAGTGTTAATGTAGTGTGAGGTGCTGCTATCTAGCCAAGAAAGCACCCATTGTTGTACACGAATGAGTGCTTATTGTTAGTGCACAGGATTACCAATATAATTTCTCTACTACTAACAAAAATTATTTTTTTGTGACTGGCAGGTCAAAAGCTCGAAGAAACCATTCCGAGGTATTCACCGCCAGCCACAATCGGTGATGGTACTAAAAAATCTCTCCTCTGTTCCATCAATTTTTTACAGTCTTCTCAAAACAAAAAAAATATTTAATTATTATTTAATTATTTTCTTAAAAAAGTGTGTCAAATGTTGCAGATAAAAACAAAAAAACTACAAAAATGTTGACAAACAAAAACTGTAAGATGAACGACCTATTTGAAAACAGAATGTAATATGTCTTTCAATTTTGCAATAAATAAATAAATAAAATGAACGAATATTTATAAAATGATTGCTTGATGGGAGGATGTAGGATGATATATTGGATGGAGAACCATTGACAGAATGTAGATTTAAACCCAGACGTGTCCCAAGGCAATGTGTTGGGGCACTTGTTGCACATACTGTATATTAATGACTTGTCAGTCAACATTAATAGTAACCTCAGAGTTTTAGCAAAGGATGTAGTTACCTACAATGAAGTACTGTCTGGAAAAAGTTGCACAAATGTCCATTCTGATCTCGATACGTTTTCAAAGCTGTGCAAACTCTGGCAACTTGCTTTAAATGTTCAGAAGTGTAAAACTGTGCATTTCACAAAATGCGGAAAAGTGGTGTCCTACTTCTAAAATATTACTGAGTCTCAGTTGGAGTCAATCAACCCATACAAATACCTGGGTACAATAATTTATAGAGGTATCAAATGGAATGATCATGTAGGTTCAGTCATAGGTAAGGGAGGTGGCAGACTTCAGATCTTTGGCATGATATTGGATAAAGACATTCAGTCTACAAAAGACATGGTTGACAAATCACTTCTGTTGGTCATCATAGAATATTTCTCAAGTGTCTGGGCCAAACACATGTCTCACAGAGTAATGAACGTGTTCAAAGAAGGATGGCAGGAATGGTCACAGGTTTGTTTGATCCACGGGTCCACGTCACTGAAATGTTGAAGACCTTGAAGTTGCAGGCGCTTGAAGGAAAGACTTCAGTTTTTCCAAGAAAGCCTACTAACAAAGTTTTAAGAACCAGTATGAAGTGAAGAATCTAGAGACATTCACCCTTCGCATCACTTCCATGTGGACAGTGAATACAAAATAATCTAATTACAGCATGCATTCCGTACATGACTACAGTGGGAAGATACCCAAATATGACAGCTTCTCCCTGAATGTATTTCACGGTGGGTAGCAGGGTATGTAGACGAAGACGTACTAGGAAAACTAATTGTCACATGATTATATCAGAAAGATAAAACTATAACCCAGTGCACTACACACACAGCTGAATGCAATTTTTGAGGTTAATTAATGGCTTTTGGACGTCAGCTATAGAGTCAGACTCAGAATTAGTTTAAACATTTAATTGTGTATACCATTAAACCCTTAAACAACAAAATTAACGATTACAGTCATTTAACTTGAGACGCAATCCATGATATAAGAAAAACAAAATAAATTTGCTAGTATCAAAGCAGAGTTGATAACACAAATCATAGTTATTGATTTACTGCATAACAATGCAAAAAATTGCTTTTCCTATATTGTTACCTATCCTTCTGCTATGAAATCGTATAGGGGTTTATTCCTTTTCAAGTCCTAAAAGAGGTTGAACGTTCATTCATACTGCAGTGCCAGAGGACATCAAATGCTGCATTGGTATCGTGTTCTCTTAATACCTTCTGGTGCAGAGAAAGAAAATGTTACTGTAATTTGTTTTAAACAGTTCTCGCATTTTTCTTCATATTTAGTTAGAGTTTTGTAGCGTGTGTCAATCGACCCGGTTTGGCTGTGTAGTGTATTTTTCCACAGTCTTTTATATGGATAGGAAGTGTGATGGCTGTGTGCAGATGCGAGCTGAGTTGGTCACACTTCGCTCTCAGCTCCAGGCTGTGATGGCTTTGGATACACAGCTTGAAGCCGTAGTGGATGAGCATCTCTGTTGTAGCCTGGCTGTGCAGACTCAACGGATGTCCCGCACATATGAGTCCGTCGATTCGCCCACTGTGGTGACCAGCCAAGTTACTGTTCATACTGAGAGTGACTCCCCACCTGTGGTCAAGTGGGAGGTCAGTCGCCTCAGGGCAGGTGGCGAAGGACTTCCCAGGGGGCCACTCGTAAGGCTCCCTGGTTAGTCCGACAAACTTCTCAGCCAGCAATATCCAGGCAATCACAGAGGGTGGGATTACTGGTAGTTGGAAGCTCCAACGTTAGGCAGATTATAGGGCCCCTTAAGGACATGGCTGCCATGGAGAGGAAGAAAGCCAATGTGCATTCCGTGTGCATACCAGGTGGAGTCATTCCACATGTGGAAATGGTTTTTCCTGATGCCATGAACAGAACAGAGTACAGCCAACTGCAGGTGGTGGCTCACGTCAGTGCCAATTATGTGTGTCACTTTGGATTGGAAGAGATTCTCTCTGGTTTCAAGTGGCTACAGAAATGGTAAATGGTGCCAGACTTGTAGAGCTCACCATTTGCGGCACAGTCGACAGGACCCATTGCAGACCTTTGGTAGAGAGCCGAGTGGAGGGTCTGAATCTTATAGGCTCAGACAGTTCCGTGACTGTATAGGCTGCAGATTCCTCGACTTGCGCCATAGGGTGGTGGGGTTTCGGGTTCCTCTGATTAGGTCATGACTCCACTAAACGCAGGAGGCGGCTACACGGGTATCAGGGGCTTGGTGGCGTGGACTGGGTGGTTTTTTAGGTTAGAGGATCTCGGGGGAAATACAAAAAGGGCTTCAGTCTCAAAGGGTGCACATCGAACATAGGAAGACCGTAGATACAGAAACCATCGGTACAAAATTTGTATATTGTCATAGCTGTGTTGGGAAAGCATCAGAGCTCCAAGCGCTCATAGAAAGCACTGATGGGGCGGAAAACCTAATGGTGTTCCGAAAGGATGCGCTAAACACAGTTGGCGGTGGCGTGTTTGTTGCTGTTAGAAGTAGCTTATCTTGTAGCGAAATTGAATCACATATTTCCTGGGAGCTAGTACGGGCAGAGGTAATTTTTGGCAACCGGAATAAAATAATAATTGGATCCTTGTGCCGACCTCCCTACACAGATGATACAGTTGCTGAAAGGTTCGAAGAAACATTGAGTTTAATTTCAAACACGTACCCGATTCATACAATTATAGTTGCTGGTGTCTTTAATTTACCCTCGATGTGTTGGCGAAAATACAAATTTAAATACGGAGGTACTCATAAAACATCATCCGAAATGGTGTTAAGCGCATTCTCTGATAATTATTACGAGTAGTTAGTTCATGAGCCCATGCGAATAGTAAACGGTTGTCAAAGCACAGTTGACCTCTTAGCAACAAATAATCCTGACTTAATAAAGAGCAACAAAACGGATACAGGGATTAGTGAACGCAGGGTTGTCGTAGCGAGATTGAATACTTTAACCCCCAAATCCTTCAAAAAAACGAAAAATATATTTATTCAAAAAAGCAGATAAAAATTCACTTGACGCCTTCCTGAGAGACAATCTCCACTCCTTCCTAACTAACAATGTAAGTATAGACCACATGTGGCTGGAATTCAATGAAATAGTATCGACAGACTTGTTGTTGTTGTTGTTGTGGTCTTCAGTCCTGAGACTGGTTTGATGCAGCTCTCCATGCTACTCTATCCTGTGCAAGCTTCTTCATCTCCCAGTACCTACTGCAACCTGCATCCTTCTGAATCTGCTTAGTGTATTCATCTCTTGGTCTCCCTCTACGATTTTTACCCTCCACGCTGCCCTCCAATACTAAATTGGTGATCCCTTGATGCCTCAGAACATGTCCTACCAACCGATCCCTTCTTCTGGTCAAGTTGTGCCACAAAGTTCACAGATTTATACCAAATAAATTAACAAGCGACGAAGCTGATCCCCCTTGGTACACAAAACGGGGTAGAACACTGTTGCAGAAACAATGAAAAAAGCATGCCAAAATTAAACGAAAGCCGAAAGCAAAATCTCCAAGATTGGCCATCTTTTACAGAAGCTCGAAATTTAGTGCGGACATCAATGCGAGATGCGTATATTAGTTTCCACAACGAAACTTTATCTCGAAAGCTGGCAGACAGTTCAAAGACATTCTGGACGTATGTGAAGTATGTTAGCGGCAAGAAACAATCAGTGCCTTCTCTGGGCGATAGCAATGGAGATACAATCGAAGACAGTGCTGCCAAAGGGGAGTTACTAAACACAGCCTCATGAAATGCTTTCACAAAAGAAGACGAAGTAAATATTCCAGAATTCGAATCGAGAACAGCTGCCAACATGAGTAACTTAGAAGTAGATATCCTCGGAGTAGTGAAGCAACTTAAATCACTTAATAAAAGCAAGTCTTCTAGTCCAGACTGTGTACCAATTAGATTCCTTTCAGAGTATGCTGATACAATAGCTCCATACTTAACAAACATATCCAACCGCTTGCTCCACGAAAGATCCGTACCCAAAGACTGGAAAGTTGCCCAGGTCACACCAATATTCAAGGATAGTAGTAGGAGGAATCCACTAAATTACAGGCCCATATCATTAACATCGATATGCAGCAGGAATGTGGAACATATATTGTGTTCAAACATTATGAATTACCTCGAGAACGGTGTATTGAAACACGATCAACACGGATTTAGAAAACATCGTTCCTGTGAAACACAGCTAGCTGTGCTATTGACAAGAAAGTTCAAATTGATTCCGTATTTCTAGATTTTCAAAAGGCTTTTGACACTGTACCACACAACTGGCTTGTAGCGGAATTGCGTGCTTATGGAATATTGTCTCAGTTATGTTACTGAATTCGTGATTTCGTGTCAGAGAGATCACAGTTCGTAGTAACTGACGGAAAGCCATCGAGTATTTCTCGCTTTTTTCAAGGTAATGTTTCTTATGTATATAAACGATTTAGGAGACAATATGAGTAGCCGTCTTAGGTTGTTTGCAGATGATGTTGTCGTTTATCGTCTAGTTAAACTTCAGTTACACGATAAATCAGTCTAATCTAAAGGCTGTAAATTCAACTAAATACCTATGAATTACAATAACGAACAATTTAAATTGGGAAAAACTCACAGAAGATGTTGTATGGAAGGCAAATCAAAGACTGCGTTTTACTGGTAGAATACTTAGAAGATGCAACAGATTTAGTAAAGAGACTGCCTACACTACGCTTGTCCGTCCTCTTATTCAGTACTGCTGCACGGTCTGGGATCCTTACCAGATAGGATTAACGGATTACATCGAGAAAGTTCAAAGAAGAGCAACACGTCTTCTGTTATCACAAAATAGGGGAGAGAGTGTCACGGACATGATACAGGATTTAGGATGGACACCATTAAACCAAAGACGTTTATCGATGCGGCGGAATCTTCACACGAAATTTCAATCACCAACTTTCTCCTCCGAATGCGAAAATATTTTGTTGATGGCGCCGTACATTGGGAGAAACGACCATCGTAATAAAATAAGGTAAATTAGAGCTCGCACGGAAAGACCTAGGAGTTCGTTTTTGCTGACCGCTGTTCCAGAGTGGAACAATAGAGAATTATTAGGGAGGTGGTTCAATGAACACTCTACCAGGCAGTTAAATGTGATTTGCGGAGTATCCATGTAGACGTAGATGTAAATGTAGATCTACCTCACTGCTGCTTTTACACAATGAAACTGTGATCGATGTGTACAGATGTTGCCGGACTATCCCGTGATCAAATCGAGGTCGTACCCTCGCCTGTAAGAAGTTTCCGCTGTATCTGCAAGTTTGGTACCAAGGACGTGATGGGAGGTTAGGCATCAATGCGGCACAGTTTGTCTCTTAAAATTTGCGAGGGTAGGTTCTGGTCGAGAGGCATGAAAAATGGGTGAAGTTTCGAATTTTTTCATACGAGGTTTCTTTTTATTAAAATAAGTGTTTTACCACTTTATTATACGCACATCCGTGTACGAAAAACATTTTCTTATCCCGTAACAAATAAAAAATGGCGGTTGCAGCCCTTGCCAAACTATGCTCATCGCAGCCCATCATGGTTTGCGCGAAGCGTTGTACAGACTTGTGGCTATTTCCGAAACCCATAAAAACTGAAAATTCTCAAATTAAAATGAATTTTTGAGCATGAAGAAGGGGTCTTGAAATATACCTCGAAAAAATGGCAGTTATTTGAAAAACATGTCGGTTTCTTGGCATGTTTTTTGTCTAAGAAAAAAAAAACATGTTCTAGCTAAGGTCCCCTACATTTAACCATCTTTCACTTTAAAATTTCAAATGAATCGGTTAAACGGTCAAAGCTCTAGAGCGCTTCGCGGTCTGGAAATAATTGGTTCGAGAAACACGTGTTTGAAGTCTGTGGTACAAAAAGCCGTTGTTTCAAAACTTACGCTTAATCTGCGATCCCAAGCCTATAGAAGCATTCTTCCTCTTGCTGAAACATGCTCTGGTTCTGAATCTGGTGCTGCATTTCTTCGACCCGTGCGCGTTTAAGAAAGTGAGTGTGAGACATTCCTCGCTCCGCGGCGGCCACGAGTTTCCTGTAAGATAACTCCGGGAAGTTTTTGCTGTTCGTCCCTGTGATGATAGCTAACACGTTCATTTTCGACAGAAAAGATGAATAAGCTACGTTGAAGCTATGTACGCAGCCATTTCAACAGTTTTTTTTTCCAACAATGAAGATCTTCAGGTATCAATTTCCAAATACACGTGTTGAAGCTCTCGTTCTCATTTTGCGTATTGGCACCAGTGCGTCTTTTAAGCAAACCTTTATTGGATAGGAATTTGTATACCGGCCAATCTTTTCTTTAGCTAATACATCGAGCGCTTACAAATACCTATAGTTTGTTGGCGCATGGTTCCATTCAACACGCTATATTTTCTAGAATACTTTCTAAACTAAACTAAAACTAAAACTCCGTCCGAACAGGCTTTGGCTGGCCCAACGGTACCGACCGGCCGCCGTGTCATCCTCAGTCCACACGCGTCACTCGATGCGGTTATGGAGGGGCATGTGGTCAGCACAACGCTCTCCCGGCCGTATGTCAGTTTACGAGACCGGAGCCGCTACTTTTCGGTCAAGTAGCTCCTCGGTTTGCCTCACAAGGACTGATTGCACCACGCTAGCCAATAGCGCTCGGCAGACGGGACAGTCACCCATCCAAGTGCTAGCCCAGCCCGACAGCGCTTAACTTCGGTGATATGACGAGAACCGGTGTTACCACTGCAACAAGGCCGTTGGCCTGGAACACTTTCACGTTCAAAAAATTCTTTTTCAGGAATAATCCGTATACTTGACGGATGCGAATTACGTAAAACACAAAACATTCGTTTCTTCGTCGCACTTGACCAGAACTTCGCCTTTACCCTTCCATGTTCAAAATTTATTTAGTATATATTTGAAAAATAAAAGGTCAGACCCGTCTTACTTTGTTATAAATAACACATTTTCATTATCAAAAAGTTTTAAGCTGACCGATTTTGAAAATCGGTGAAGTGGGACACAAGTGTCACACGAACCTGACTATATCCCTATTTTCGTGTGATTCTAGGATTTTCAGAGTTATATATTCAAAATTAGTATGATGAAAAACATGAAATATCACACGCAAGTTCTTAGCATAACACTTTATGATGGCTTTCACATGCCACGTACTAATATTTTCTAAATTCTATGTTTTCTGGTGCAGATAGCTCATAGCCTTCTATATATCCACCAGTGGTCCGTAGTATTTTCCTCCAAGTAGCGACAGCATCTTGCTACATCCTAGCACGAGACAGATAAGAGAAATAGACGTCTCAATGCTCAAAACTGCGTATGTATCCCATCAACCACTAAACGGTTGAGGTATGCAGGAGATCATCTGGTGACACTGTATCATATTTCACAAAGCCATTCTATAAAGCTTCCTTGGCCAAAATACACTCCTGGAAATTGAAATAAGAACACCGTGAATTCATTGTCCCAGGAAGGGGAAACTTTATTGACACATTCCTGGGGTCAGATACATCACATGATCACACTGACAGAACCACAGGCACATAGACACAGGCAACAGAGCATGCACAATGTCGGCACTAGTACAGTGTATATCCACCTTTCGCAGCAATGCAGGCTGCTATTCTCCCATGGAGACGATCGTAGAGATGCTGGATGTAGTCCTGTGGAACGGCTTGCCATGCCATTTCCACCTGGCGCCTCAGTTGGACCAGCGTTCGTGCTGGACGTGCAGACCGCGTGAGACGACGCTTCATCCAGTCCCAAACATGCTCAATGGGGGACAGATCCGGAGATCTTGCTGGCCAGGGTAGTTGACTTACACCTTCTAGAGCACGTTGGGTGGCACGGGATACATGCGGACGTGCATTGTCCTGTTGGAACAGCAAGTTCCCTTGCCGGTCTAGGAATGGTAGAACGATGGGTTCGATGACGGTTTGGATGTACCGTGCACTATTCAGTGTCCCCTCGACGATCACCAGTGGTGTACGGCCAGTGTAGGAGATCGCTCCCCACACCATGATGCCGGGTGTTAGCCCTGTGTGCCTCGGTCGTATGCAGTCCTGATTGTGGCGCTCACCTGCACGGCGCCAAACACGCATACGACCATCATTGGCACCAAGGCAGAAGCGACTCTCATCGCTGAAGACGACACGTCTCCATTCGTCCCTCCATTCACGACTGTCGCGACACCACTTGAGGCGGGCTGCACGATGTTGGGGCGTGAGCGGAAGACGGCCTAACGGTGTGCGGGACCGTAGCCCAGCTTCATGGAGACGGTTGCGAATGGTCCTCGCCGATACCTCAGGAGCAACAGTGTCCCTAATTTGCTGGGAAGTGGCGGTGCGGTCCCCTACGGCACTGCGTAGGATCCTACGGTCTTGGCGTGCATCCGTGCGTCGCTGCGGTCCGGTCCCAGGTCGACGGGCACGTGCACCTTCCGCCGACCACTGGCGACAACATCGATGTACTGTGGAGACCTCACGCCCCACGTGTTGAGCAATTCGGCGGTACGTCCACCCGGCCTCCCGCATGCCCACTATACGCCCTCGCTCAAAGTCCGTCAACTGCACATACGGTTCACGTCCACGCTGTCGCGGCATGCTACCAGTGTTCAAGACTGCGATGGAGCTCCGTATGCCACGGCAAACTGGCTGACACTGACGGCGGCGGTGCACAAATGCTGCGCAGCTAGCGCCATTCGACGGCCAACACCGCGGTTCCTGGTGTGTCCGCTGTGCCGTGCGTGTGATCATTGCTTGTACAGCCCTCTTGCAGTGTCCGGAGCAAGTATGGTGGGTCTGACACACCGGTGTCAATGTGTTCTTTTTTCCATTTCCAGGAGTGTATTTACTTCTTCATTTCCATTTATTCCGCTGTGCACCTTCACTGAGAACTTAATGGCAGTCTTATTCAGGCGGGAAAGTTCATAAATTGCTCCATAATACAGTATAGCAAATAATTCTTGTGTTGTTGGCACCATAGCATTTTAAGAGCGTTAATGGTGAACGTGAATCTGATAAAGTAGTGACTGTTTCTTCTTGAATTATTTTTGCGTGTATAAATCCCTCTAAGATCGCTGTGAATGCGAAAAGTCTTACGTCAGTAAGTAAATTAGATGCATTAATCTGCACACAACACTAAATACCTACCTCAGAAAACATTGACGTAGGATCATAAAGAATGTCTGTCAGAAGCTGGGAGATGTACTTGTTATTATGGCTGTGCACTAATTTTCAATCCAGCGGGTACATTAAATACATTGCAGGAAAGATATACACTGAAGAGCCAATGATCCTGGTACTCGTACAGAATATCGTGGAGGGCTCCCGCGAGCACGCAGAAGTGCCGGAACACGACGTGGCCTGGAGTCGACTAATATCTGAAGTAGTGCTGGAGGGAACGGACACCATGAATCCCGCAGGGCTGTCCATAAATCCTTGAGAAACTCTTCTGAACAGCATGTTGCAAGGCAGCCCAGATATGCTCAGTAATGTTCATGTGTGGGGAGTTTGGTGGCCAGTGGAAGTGTTCAAAATCAGAAGTGTGTTCCTGCAGCCACTCTGTAGCTATTCTGCACGTGTGGGGTGTCGCATTGTCCTACTGGAATTGCCCAAGTTCGTCGGAGTGCACAGTGTATATGAATCGATGCAGGAGATCAGATAGGATGCTTACGTACGTGCCACCTGTGAGAGTCGCATCTAGACGTATCAGGGGTCCCATACTACTTCAACTGCACACGCCCCACACCATTACAGAGCCTCCACCAGCTTCAAGAGTCCCCTGCTGACATGTAGGGTCCATGGATTCATGAGGTTGTATCCACACCAAAACACGTACATCTGCTGGATACAATTTGAAACGAGACTCGTCCGACCAGGCAACATGTTTCCCCAGTCGTCCACAGTCCAATGTCGGTGTTGATGGGCCAAGTCGGGGTGTAAAGCCTTGTGTTCTGCAGCCATCAAAGTCCACGAGAGGGCCTTCGGCTCCAAAAGCCCATATCGTCGAAGTTTCGTTGATTGGTTCGCACGCTGACACTTGCTGATGGCCCAGCATTGAACTCTGCAGCAATCTGCGGAAGGGTTGCACTTCTGTCACGTTAGACGATTTTCTACAGTCATTGACGGTTCCGTTCTTGCAGGATCTTTTCCCGGCCGCAGCGATGTCGCAGATTTGATGTTTTGCCGGATTTCTCATATTCACGCTACACTCGTGAAATGGTCTTACGGCAAATCCCCCTTTTATTGGTACCTCGGAGATGCTGTATCCCACTGCTGGTGCGCCGACTACAACACCACGTTCAAACTCACTTGAATCTTGATAACCTGCCATTCTAGCAGTGGTAACCGAACTAACAACTGCGACAGACACTTGCTGTCTTATAAAGGCGTTGCCGACCACAGCGTCGTATTCTGCCTGTTTACATATCTCTGTATTTGAAACGCATGCCTATACCAGTTTCTTTGGCGCTGCAGTGTATGTTCTTCACGCGATATCGACGTAGGTATGAGGAATGTATTGTGTAGTACTGATTATAACGTACAGAGCAATTCATGTCAGGCCTGGTGTTCTAGTGATGAAACATGTGCAAGGAAACCGGGAAGTCCTGATATCCAATCTCCGGAGGACGACGGTAATTTTCAGTTTGCCTTTAACCTTCGCCTATCAAAGATTAGTAGTTTCCAAGTGTGGCACGTAACTCGGAGTGTAGCGTATCCAGGAGTGACAAGCGACTCGGATTCCACGTTAAAATGTAGGTCCCGTTTTCTCGGTTGGATTAGAGAAACGGAAGTCGCTAAAGTAGCATCCAACCGAAATACCTTCACCTGGCCATTGAATCACACGGAAATCATACCACATTATGTGTGTGTGTTTTATGTGTAGAAGACAGAAATCCTAAAATCCTATTATCGGCAGGGGGTGGGGGGCGAAGATAAAGAGGCCCATTGTCCTCGTATGCCACTGTCACTGGACTCGCTTCGTCTCGTCAGCACTTCCCGAGGCAAGAGGCGAAGTTCCGAACCACAGGGCTGGTACACCTGCCTAATATGGTGAAGGGCCCTCGTGAGCACGCAGGAGTGCCACAACAAGGTGTGGCATAGACTCGACTAATGTCTGAATTAGTGCTGGAGGGAACTAATACCATGCATCCTGCACGGCTGTCCAAAAATTCGTAAGTATACGAGGGGGATGGATATATTTTATTAACAGCATGTCGGAAGGCATCGCGGATATGCTCGATAATGTTCATGTTTGGGGAGTTTGGTGGCCAGCGGAAGTGTTTAAACTCTGAAGTACGCGTCTAGAGCCACTCTGTAGCTATTCTGGACTTGTGGGGTGTCGCATTATGCTGCTGGAATTGCCCAAATCCGTCGGAACCCATAATGGACTCGAATGGAAACTGGTGATCAGACAGGATGCTTACGTACTTGTCACCTGTCAGAGTCATATCTAGACCTACCAGTGGTCAAATATCACTCCAACTGCACACGCCTCACACCATTACAGCGCCTCCACTAGCTTCAACAGTCCCTGCTGACATGCAGGGTCAATGGATTCATGAGGTTGTTTCCATACCCGTACACGTCCATCCGCTCAATACAATTTTGAAACGAGGCTCGTCCAACAAGACAACATGTTGCCGGTCATGAACTGTCCAGTGGCGGTGTTGACGGGCCCAGGTGAGTCGTAAAGCTTTGTATCGTACAGTCATCAAGGGTACACGAGTGGGCCTTGGGATTCGAAAGCCCACAACGATGATGTTTCGTTGAATGATACGCACGCTGACACTTGCCGAGGGCCCAACATTGAAATCTGAAGCAATTTGCGGCAGGATTTGCGCTACGGTCACGTTGAACGATTATCTTCAGTCGCTGTTGGTCTCGTTCTTGCAGGATACTTTTCCATCCGCAGCAATGTCGCAGATTTGATGTTTTGGCGGATTCCTCATATTCACGGCACACTCGTGAAATAGTTGTAGGGGAAAATCCCCACTTCGTCACTATCTCGGAGATGCTGCGTCCCATCGCTCGTGCACCAACTGTAACACCACGTTCAAACTCACTTAAATCTTGATAACCTGCCACTGCAGCAGCGGTAACCGATGTAACAACTGCGCCAGACACGCGTTCTCGATGGCAGTGCCGTATTCTGGCTGTTTACATATCACTGTATTTGAATACGCATCCCCACAATGGTGGCAGGTAGTGTCAGGCGTTCCCCAAGGCTCAGTATTAGGTCCTATACTCTTCTCTCTTTATGTCAATGATGTGTCATCGGTCCTGACCTATTGCAAATACCATATGTATGCTGATGACCTTCAGTTGTATCTAAGTGCGAAACCAAGCAATCTCAAGAAAGCTATTGAAAATTTCAATACTGACCTCGATGCGCTGTCAAACTGGGCACAGGACATAGGTCTAAAACTAAACCCATCTAAAACCCAAGCGGTACTTATTGGTCACTCTAAGCTCATTAGCCCAAAACATCGGGAATCCGTACCACCTCTTATCCTAAATGGAACAAATATTAACTTCTCGCCATCAGCAAAGAGTTTGGGAGTAATAATTGATGAAAATCTAAATTGGACAGAGCACGTAACTGCAGTGTGCAAAAAAGCATCAGCATCCCTTCATGTCCTACAAAAATATAAAAAACTCTTCCCTTTCGATCTGAAAAAGAAATTAGTACAAACGCTTATACTCCCAATCATTGACTACAGCGATATTATCCTACAAGGCCTCTCTCAGGAAAATTCCCGACGTCTAGAACTGCTCACGAATGCCTGCGTCCGATATATCTGTGACGTTCGACTTTTTGATCACATTTCACCAGCATATGCAAAATTGTCCTGGCTGCGTGCAGACAAACGCAGAGATTTCCATACACTCTGTCTCATCTACTGCCTTATAAATGTACACTGTCCCTCATATCTCTCCTCTTCCCTAACACTCATGTCGGAACAACATGACAGAAACACACGTTCCCATCATAATAAAATCCTCTCCGTTCCACTGCATCGCTCAGTCACCTTCTCCAAGTCCTTTACAGTAGCGGGAACCCGACTCTGGAATAACCTCCCTCGTTATGTTAGAGAACTTAAAAGCATGACCGGCTTCAAAAAACAGTTAATGACGTATCTACTTAAGCAACAGTAATGCCTTCCTCTGTACATGAGTGCACTTCACCTCATTACTTCCCTCTCTCCCCCTCCTTAAACCTCCCTTACCCAAAACTCGCTATACTAGTAAACATCTACTTTACACACCAATATATTAATGTACATCTGCACAAACCTTCATTATTATTGCCACTCTTTCTCATGTTTGTCATTATTATTTGATTTTTTTTACTGTTATTATTATTGCTTTCACCATAATCTGTATGTTGCCCGCATCTCGTGGTCGTGCGGTAGCATTCTCGCTTCCCACGCCCGGGTTCCCGGGTTCGATTCCCGGCGGGGTCAGGGATTTTCTCTGCCTCGTGATGGCTGGGTGTTGTGTGCTGTCCTTAGGTTAGTTAGGTTTAAGTAGTTCTAAGTTCTAGGGGACTGACGACAATAGATGTTAAGTCCCATAGTGCTCAGAGCCATTTGAACCATTTTTTTGAACCATTGGGGGAAGTGGCAATCTAATGACTATTCTCGTTGGCGTGTAGAATGTATGAGTCTGGCGGAAAAATATTATCCATGCAATTCTGAAGATTCCAGAAGCCGACAAGTGCGAGAATTATCGGACAATCAGCTTAACAGCTAATGCATCCAAGCTGCTCAGAAGAATAATATACAGAAGAATCGAGAATAAAATGGAGGATCAGTTAGATGACGATCAGTTTGTTTCAGGAAAGGTAAAGGCACGAGAGAGACAATTCTGACGTTGCGGTCGGTAGTGGAAGTAAGATTGAAGAAAAATCAAGACACTTTCATAGGTTCTTTCGACCTGGAAAAAGCGCTTGACTATGTAAAATGCTGCAGGTTACTCAAAATTCTAAGAGAAATAGGGGTAAACTATAGGGAAATACAGGTAAAACACAATATGTGTAAGAGCCCAGATGGAACAATAAGAGTGGAAGACAAAGAACAAAATGCTTTGATTAAAATGGGTGTAATACAGGGATCTAGTCTTTCACCCATACTGTTCAATCTAAATATTGAAGAAGCAATGACGGAAATGAAAGATACAAGACTAGGATTGAAATTCAGGGTGAAAGTATGTCAATAATAAGATTCGCTGATGAAATTACTATCCTCAGAGAAAGTGAAGAAGAATTACAGGATGTGTTGAGTGGAATGAACAGTCTAATGAGTACAGAATATGGACTGAGAGCAAACTGAAGAAAGATGAAAGTAATGAGGGGTTGCAGAAATGAGAACAGCGAGAAACTTAACACCAGAACTGGGGATCACGAAGTGGACGAAGGTAGGGAATTCTACTACATAGGTAGCAAGATATTCCACGATGGATGGAGCAAGGAGGACATAGGAAGCAGACTATCACAGGATAAAAGGGCGTTTCTGGCCAAGAGAAGTCTACTAGTATCAAACATACGCCTTAATTGAAGGAAGAAATTTCTGAGAATGTGTGTTTGGAGCACAGCATTGGCGGTGGTGAACATAGACAGTGACAAAACCAGAACAGAAGAGAATCGAAGCGTTTTACATGTGGTGCTACAGAAGAATTTTGAAAATTAGGTCGTCTGATAAGGTAAGGAAAAAGTGTGGTGTCACCGCCAGATACCACACTTGCTAGATGGTAGCCTTTAAATCGGCCGCGGTCCATTAGTATACGCCGGACCCGCGTGTCGCCACTGTCAGTGATAGCAGACCGAGCGCCACCACACGGCAGGTCTAGAGAGACGTACTAGCACTCGCCCCAGTTCTATAGCCAGCTTTGCTAGCGAAACTACACTGACCGATACGCTCTCATTTGCCGAGACGATAGTTAGCATAGCCTTCAGCTACGTCATTTGCTACGACCTAGCAAGGCGCCGTATTCAATTGATCTTTATTATGTGAAGCATGTATCATCAAGAGAGATGTTCTACAATTGTGGATTAAAGTTAAGTATTACATCATCTACGTACTTTATTTGCAATTCTCAAGATATTGTCCTGTTCCAGACCTCACGCCAGTCAGCGTGTAATTAAACGCATGCATTTCGGCCTCCTCTAGAAACACAGTGTTGGCTCTTCTGCCAACACTACAAAAAGTAAGGAATTAGGAGGTTCCCTGCAGAATCGTCCAGGAAAGGAATAAGTAGAAAACACTGACATGTGAAGGGACAGTATGGCAGGACATCTGTTAAGACAACAGGGACTGGGAAAGGAAACAGGGGGGAGGAGGGAGGAAACAGCAGAGGGGAGGGGAAGGAGAACGAACCCAAGGGGGGAGGGGAGGGGAAGAGGAGGGTCAGATTTGAAAGGAAGAATAAATATCGGGGCGAATCATATCATCTGGGACGGGGGGACGTTTGAAGTTCCTTTGGCAGAGTAGGTGGAGGGTGTGGAGATGGAGATAGGGTCACATCAGTAAAGGCGTGACAGCAGGCGGGAAATGGAGAGGAAAGGAGACACCAGTGGTGAGGGGGATGAAGGCGGCGAATAGTGTAAAGGATACAGATGTGCTCAAGGAAGAGGAGGATATGTGGGAAGAGGATGAGCTCATAGAGTATCCTAGTGTGGGGAAGGGAGACGGATACGGAAAACGAGGTGGAGCGCATCGCGTTCAAGAATTTGGAGGGCTTTATAGAATTTAGGAGGGGTAGAGATCCAGGGAACACTGTCATAACAAAGGATGGGATGGATCAAGGATTCGTAGGTATGAAGGATGACGGAAGGGTGTAATCCCCATGTCTGGCCAGGCAGGAGTTTCGAGAGGCAAAGTCTACAGTGTGCTTTGCGTTAGATGGTAAGGAGTGGGGAAGTCCAGGTGAGGTGACGGTAAAGAGTGTGACCAAGGTATTTAAAGGTGGGGTTAACTCGGATAGGGCAGTCATAGATGGTGAGGTAGAGAACATCGATCCAGAAGGAGGGGGTGGTATATCCTATAATGATTGCCTGCTGATCTGTAACTGTACTATTAACAAAATTGTAAAACGTTGTCTCTGTTTTTATTTTTTGAGCACGCTAATCTCTGAATCCAACAGACGAATTTTCATGCGTTTTTCAGAGGTAAATTGAGCGTAGCGTCGAGCAGCATATAGGCCTTATTTCATCAAACTCAGATCACGAAAAAAAGATAACGTAATTTAAAGTTTTTTTCTAAAATCGTATGCTCAGCTTAGTAGTTCGGATACTTAATCATCACAGTGTAATACACCAAAGAACCAATAGATGGCGCTGTAGTTTCGTAGCTCACCAAAGAACCTATAGATGGTGCTGTTAGTTTTCTTTCAACTCAGTGACACATGTAGTTTCTAATGTTTATATCAAACTGAGCGCCGCAATCTGATCATTTACGAATACAAAGTAACAGCGAATGAAGTTGGCTGGGGTGTATGGATTTACTGATTTCAGTTTATGTATTAAAAACTTAACGGCATTGATTTGCTTCCTTCGATAGGTTTTATTTATATTGTTTGATAGAAAGAACGAATGTACTAACAAGGGGAGGCCGCCAATTGTGAAATTCAGATTCGATTCATACTGCGCATAATAAAAGCTCATGGCCAGAGGTGTAATGTGGCAAAGCACCAAGATGCACTTTTCAGCCGTTGTCGAGAAAATCGACAGTTAAAAGAAACCGTTGCGGTGAAATACTCTCTACGATTAATGATTTTTCTACAGCGTCATAGCGCAGCGGTAAGCGCTGGGGTTAGTAATCCGAAGATCGCCGGATCGAATCTCGCGCCATGCAATATTTTTTTATTATTAGTTTTTTGCAATTCAAATATATATATATATAAACTATTAATGAATTGCTTATGCATGTTGGTGAAGGCGGATCGCTCTCCAATTGTACCGCCTCCATTTTTCCGTTTGTTTAACAGGGTGTACCAAAGCTGTCCCGTCCGCACTGATTTTCGACGATGTTATAAGTTGCGCTAGGGACCGCATCTACCTTCTTTCGAAGTTAGCAGGCAACTACGCTGTTATGGGGCGGCTCGTTTCGGCCCATTCAACATCTGTCCTTCAAGTGTAACGAGCGAGTAACGGAGTTTATATTTCATATCTGCCACACCAAGTTTGTGTTCGTGGGGTCTCTATTCTAATTCGAACGTTTGACTTACGCTATACGTATTCGTTTCTACGTCTTCCATTAACTATACTTGGTTAACATTATGAAGACAATTAATAACATTTGTGAAATACAACTTTGTCTGCGGAAAACATAATGATGTTCGAAGTCGCCAGTTTTTCCACGACAAGCGACTTTCAACAACTTATTATATGCATAATTGTTGCAACTGATTGCCGGGAATTATATATATATATATATATATATATATATATATATATATATATATATATATATATACATGAATTACAAAAAACAAATACTAAAAAAAAAGCTGCATGGAGCGAGATTCGATCCGGCGACCTTCGAATTACTAACCCGAGCGCTTACCGCTGCACCACCACGCTGTAGAAATTTACTAATCGTAGAGAGTATTTCACCGCAACGGTTTCTTTTAACTGTCGATTTTCTCGGCAACGGCTGAGAAGTGCATCTTGGTGCTTTGCCACATTACACCTCTGGCCATGAGCTTTTATTATGCGCAGTATGAATCGAATCTGAATTTCACGATTGGCGGCCTCCCCTTGTAAGTTCGATAAGTGATTTAGGTGTCTACTCATTACATTTTGATTTCGTTTCTTTTACGAATAAAAATGCCTAGGAAACGGTTGTGTCTTTCTGAATACAGCAGAAAGGCTAAAAAGTTGAAGTTCGTGAGGCGAGACTTGTTGCGGATCGACAAAACCGGGCTGTAACTCTCTCTGAGGAAACTCCTTCGAAATGCGAGGCACGACGTAACTCTGATCGAGAGCTTCACGCATTATCTCGCATCTCAGAGCCATTCACTCGCACAGGTTTAAAGTTAGGTACTTCCCTCCATCGTAACGTCGCAGAAGTGGTTATTCTGACAGGAGGTGGTGTAGGCAAGAGAGTTTTTATATCCTGAATCCCGCTAAACCCTAAAGATTTATCATTTCACTTTAAAAATGTACAGTTTCTGGGGAGCGAATGTTATGCAATGACCATAAACAAAGCACAAGGCCAGACGCTGCATACTGAGGGCATCGACCTCAGTGTCAGTTGCTTTTCGCTTGCCCAGCTCTACGTGGCTCTCTCCCATGTTAGTGAAGCAATAAAGCTCTTCGTTCATATCCTGAGCCACACTACTTCAAATGTTATATGCAAAAAAGCTTTATAAGTTGAAAGTTAATTCCATGCGTATGAAGGCTCGAGCACAGCTATAAATAAATACCTCAGCAACTCCGAGTTGCTCAGCGAGTTCGACATACAAACATCTCCTTACAGTCTATCACTAAGATACGTACAGCAACTGTAAAGTTTCAAAGGATGGTGATACTGGTAACTGATGTTATGTTGCACTTCCATTGTATGCTATGAGGTTTTGATATCCCGTAAAATATCCGTTGAAGCACTCCAGAGAGCAATTCGACACCTGTGTAGCAACAGCAGCCCCATAGCCGGGTGTGCTGTTTTATTCTCTGGAAGCTTCCATTACATCTTATCAGTAGTCGTAACAGGGACGAGAGCAAACGAAGTCAACGCATCTGCCATTGTTAATTAGACAGCACGTTAACACAACACCAAAGTTGATAAAAAAATAGAAAATTACAACAGTGAATGACAAATTATGTAAAAAAAATTAAACTTAAAATTTAAAAGTAAAACATACTCGAAAGTCTCGAAATTTCCGGGTCTTGCCAGTACCGATATTGATAACGGGCAGGAACTATCGAGATTCACAATTCCAGGATTGATGAACTATCTGTATACATATTCAAGATTGTTCGTAAGATTCGTTTTCCCTGATTCGTTTTCCCTGAGCAAGAGAACTACTCGCATGGCTATTTTTTGTTTTATCCTTCTCTCGCAGCACATGATCAATTGTTTTGCGACTTTTTTACAACTCTGGTGAGACATTATTGACTTGGAACGTCAGTGTGTCGATTTATGGCCGTACTGATATAACCTGTGAATACGATCGTTTGCAAGATACGCGTTTGTCCGCAGCCTTCAGCTGTCTAACTACATCTCCCTACAGCACAGCAGTGGCCCTTCACAAACTTCATAAACAAAAAAATGGTGTTATGGTACGAGAATAATTTATTTACTTAATATATTTCAACTTGTGCTCAACACATTACGGTATCTTTGCTCCAGCTTTTTTAACCCATCTAAAAAATAAGTAAATAATAAATAACCACTTATCCGCAGCTTTTCTGGCTTCCCCACAGTTCAGAAATCATCTTCCCTTGAGGTGTTTCTTGAGGTCTAGGAACACACAATAGCACTGAGGCGAATAATTCAGATGAATAGGGTGGATGTTTCAGGATTTCAGAGTGAGGATTTTCCAGATATTGTTGCGTGATGATCGCCTTGCGAAGAGGGGCATTATCTTGCAGAAATAAGATTCCTTTTCGCAGTTTTCCTCACTTTTGGAGACCTGTGGTCGCTTCAGTTTGTCGAGAAGTTTAACATAGTACTTTGCCCTGATGGTTTTACCATGTTGTAACTAGTCAGTAAGACGTATTCTGTCTTTATTCCGAAAGATGGATGCAAGCAACTTGTCTGCTGACCTTTGTGCTTTGAACTTCTTTGGATGTGGAGAACGACAGTTTATCCATTCTTTGACCTGTCCTTTGGTGTCTGAATCATAAGTGTGTATCCATGTTTGATCCATGGTGACGAGGTGATCCAGAAAACTCACACCATTCCGGCGAAATTGGACCAAAATGGACTGTGAAGCAATCACTCACTCACGCTTTTGGTCACCATTGAGATATTTGAGAATAATGTGACATACACATTCTTGGGATATGATCAGGATCTCTGCTATCTTTGTAGCAGTTATCTTCCCATCATCCATGATTATGGAACTAACATCATACTTGATTTACTGAATTGTCATCGTAGTTGGCCCTCCAGGACGCCCTTCACCTTCTGTGCTGATATGTCCTGTTTTAAATGCAGTAACGTAATGCTTGATAGCGCACTAGGAAGGGTAGTTACCGCCCAGTGTACCAGAGATATCATGATAAATTGTATGGTCATGTTCCATTTTTTTTTTTTAAAAAAAAAAAAAAAAAGGTACTTGATCACGGGACCATGCAATTTCACTATGATTTCTCAACCGTCATACGCCACGTTCGCTTAAAACCGGCACAAAAAATAAAAACCAATGTTAATACTACACAATTACTATCATATACGATGCAAAGAACAAGAGTTAATGCCAATTTAATACGAAATGCCAAAGATTTATAAGCACACCCTCGTACATGGGTGGACAAAAATATGGAAACAGCACAACTACAACACATTACCATGTCTAACACGGTGTAGGAAACCCAATGACATTCAAAACAGCTTCCAGTCGTCTCGAAACCGATAAATACAGGTCCTGTATAGATTTCAAGGGAATCGTATACCCCTCTTTCTCCAAATGTAGTGGCAAGTTAAGGTAACTGTGGTGGAGGTAGAGAGCAATCGCGCTTTCTTCTCCCCAATGCAGATCACAAGGGCTGAATAATATTGAGATCTAGTGACTGTGGTGGTCATGTGAGATGTGACAACTCAAACTTGTGCTCACAAAACCAGTCTCTGGACGATGCAATCTGTGTGAACGAGGGTCCTGTCATCTTGGAACACAGCATCACCATTGGGGATCAGCGAAGAAGGTCCCATAATCCTTGACAGTAATGCGACCTTGCAGCAGAAAGCCCATTGGAACCATGGAATACCGTTATATGGCTACCTAAATGACCACCGAGTCCCCATCACATGTCGCATTTGGGACGTAAATTCGGCCAGAAGTTGGAAATAACATGCAACAAGACTCATCCAACCAAATGAGTTTCTTCGATTACTCCATAGTCCATTTTTTATGGGTTCAGCACTACGTTTCCCTGTTACGGGCATTTGTATAACTGATGAGTGATTTTAGAATCCCACCTCGTTCCGAAATTCTATGCATCCGGAGCTGCTTTCGTCTTTTTTGGTACTGACAGGGTTCGCGAGTGCGACTTTAAGTTCTGCAGTGGTTTTGCAGCTGTCGTTCTCTCACATTTCGTTCCTTTATGCAGTACAAACCTTCGATATGGTACCTCTTGAAACACCAAACGCTTTGGCTCCCTTGGTTGTGGAAACACCCATCACAAGAGCACCAACACTTTGCCCACGTCCGAATTCACTGAGCTCGGACATAATGCACTAAGAACTACACAGAACATCGTTCAGACCACGACAGACACTTGCGACATATTTAGGACCCTGGACAGTTGCCATTCATGGTCAAATAGAACAGTCCAACCTGCATGTTTGTCAAGCATTTGCATTTATGTTTAAGCATGAATTTCTGGCGATATACAGCGTGGCTATAATTAAACTTCCTCTGCTTGAGCAAGTGTAATTGGAAAAGTATTTACCGTATTGGTAACCAATTTGTAGTTATGATGCTCAGTCTCTGCACTACAGCATTTGTGTTGTTAGTGGTGTTAGTGTAACGACTTGCCGTTAGGCGCCAGTACTGGTATGACGATGTTAGAGAGCTTGTATAGGCTCTCTAGGCGACTTAGGGTTGAAACAAAAACATTAGCATGCATTACATTTGCAGACAGACGACATTGGCCTGGGCAAGGTGAGCAGGGCTTTAGTTGTAAAGCTGCTCTGTCAAACAACAGCAATAGTGTTGCTGATTTTCGCGAGTATCGTCGCCTTAAACCGATACGGAGAGGTTCTTTATCCGCCTCCTCCCCTCTCGCATTTTTCCCACTTCCTCCCCCCCCCCCCCCCCCGCCCTCTTCAGGCTTCCACACCTCACCCTGCCCTCTCCCCTCCCCTCTCCTTTCTATCTCCCACTGGCTTCTTCCCCCTCCCTCCTTCCCCCCCCCCCCCCCTGTCTGTCCTATACACGCAGTGGCAGCCCCCCCCCCCCCATCTCATCAAGTGTGTTAAGTGTTTTCTGTGCCAAAGATCGTCACCAGTGTTTAGTGCAACGGTGTTTTCTTCGTTTCTGTGCGTCAGTGTTATCTTCAGTGTGCTCCTTCATTCGAGTGGAAAACTGATTACCTTCGTTTGTGCGCACTGTGGACCTTGTTTCTGAAACCAGTGTCTTTCAACGAACGCCTTCATCACTATTTTGTGTGTGTCTTCTGTTTTTAACATTCATGTATTTCTGTTTCTATGTCTCCATGTTAGCTATGTTTTTTCTGTTGGCCGAAGAGCGGCATCTGTACGCTGCTGCCGGCCCACCTTTGTATAAGCTTTTGAAAGCAAACTGTAAATGTGTTTCATTCCAGACAACTGACGAAAGGCGTATATTGAAGTAAATATGTAATTTCTTGTGATCGCACAGACTGATTTAAAATATCTGTAATTGTACCTATTAGATGAAGGTTGTGTTTCATGAAATACCATTTACTCATGTAGATGAATCTCTAACCTGAACTGAAAATTAGCACTCCAGCACATTTTACAATAAACTTCAAGTATTTGCATTTCAGTTAGTAAAATTTAAAAAGATACTACCGACGAAGAAGTTCTTAAAGAAATGTTGCACTTGGCGGCTAATAGGGAATAGTCGGGAAGTACGGAACAGGGTTGTATAAATGCAGATAATCAGTGTAAACTTGGGAAATAGCGTATTTTATACACACAAATTACAGTTCTGAAATTGCTCCTAATTTAAACTATTAAAAGAATTATTTACCGCTAATGGATAAAATACTTTGACATATCTGTTAGGTTTAAAAATCTTCAAAGTAAAATAATGAAAAAAATATTTGTTTATGCGGTAGAAGCGATTCGTTGTACATTCGTCTGTCTGAATTACACACAAATCTAGTCTTCGTTATCTGCACCTGAACAGTCAAATTGAGTTTATGGAATACGAAGTATTCCATAATGACTGACGTTCCATCTTTAACTTCGCAATGCAACAACAGAACCAAATACATTCACAGTCAAAATCGAGCAATACATAACTACTCTTTTACTTAATAAATTGCCTAATTTTATTCCTTGGAGTACATTTTCAATAATTATTCCACATTTTTTTAAAACTTACCTCCAAAAATTAGTCAAATTACAAAAACAATGTTTTTTCGCCGCAACTCACAAGATGTCTGGAGCTGAACTGGTAGTATAGTAACTCATACGCTTCCTGCATAAGAGCACCACTCGGATGAAAATCACTGTATTTCACATTTCCCGATTCTTCGACAATACCGGATGTTGATCTACTATGTCTGTGCATCTCACCATTTTCTCTTTCATTACCTTGGTACATATCATTGGAAGTTTGTTCTCTTCCTTGTAAGAGTTTTTAGTACATTTGTTTCATCATCTGTTCTAATATTTTTTCATTCTGTTCTTTCATTAACCATTGCTTTATTTATAACATACTTCTGAAATGTCTTGTTAAGTAACCCTGCTGCTGTGTCCGTAAGCGATGGACTGCCAGCTGTAAATGGTTCGCTATAAAGTTCTCAGGCTGTAGTAGTTGGCACTGCCTCTTGAACGGACATTTGCAAACAGTCAGGAATTTTACTGGAGCTGTAATTCTGTCGCGACTGCAGAAGGCAATCAACATTGGTCTTATTGTAGGGGATCTCAATTAGTTAGGAGACTAAGCAAAGTGCACAGGGGATACGACTGTATTTAACACAAATGAATGTTAAACAATAGATATATTCTTCTAGAATTTACAAACGTGTAGCCAATAGTAGCCTTCACTGGCCAAAGAAACTATATCTACATCTACATATATACTCCGCTAGCCACCAAGCGGTGTGTGGCGGAGGGTACAGTTCGCGCGAAAGTCATATATTCCCCCCCTCCCCCCCACCCCTGTTTCACTCGCGGCTCACACGAGGGAAAAAGACTGTCTGAACGCCTCAGTACGAGCTCTTATTTCCCTTATCTTTCAATGATGATCATTATGCGATTTGAAAGTTGGTGGTAATAATATATGCTCTGCATCCTCGGCGAAGATTGGATTTCGGAATTTAGTGAGCAGCCCCTCCCGTTTAGCGCGTCGTCTATCTGCAAGTGTGTCCCACTTCAAACTCTCTATGAGATTTGTAAGGCTCTCGCGATGGCTAAATGTACCAGTCACGAATCTTGCCGCTCTTCTTTGGACCTTCTCAATCTCTTGAATCAGACCCAACTGGTAAGGGTCCCATACAGACGAACAATACTCTATGACTGGACAAATAGAGATAGAACGAATGCAGAAATCAACATTCCTAATGATTATAAAAAGAATTTAAACGACCCCTGGAGTTTAAAGTGCAGAAGAAAACTGCATTCACACAAGAATCAGTACATATTACAGAGAGAGTTGAACACAAGAGGTAGCAATTACGGCAGGGGCAGCCAAGATTTCGGCTCGCGGATTGTGCTCTGGCCTGAGTACCATAGCGCTCAGTTCCACTGCACACTTCCCCCACCGCCAGGCCACGCTGTCTGAGCAGTGGGAGGGTAGAGAGGGGGAAACGGCGATCGCGCCGCATTTAAATGGCAGTGCAGCCGCATTGCATACGATTTGGTTTTGTATTTCACACTTCACGGCAACAAAGATCACAAACAAAATAAATTTGCAGTATTATTTAATTATTTTTGGCGCACTGAATACATACTTTTTGTATGGTACAAACTGTCAGCAAACGGACAGACGAAGAAAATTTCACAGATTGCCGCACTCAAGTTGCCACATAATTGTGACTTATTTAGTTTCATAATCAAAAAGGCCTTTCACTCAAATATGGCAGGCCGTTGTGGCCTAGCGGTTCTAGGCGCTGCAGTCTGGAACCGCGCGACCGCTACGGTCGCAGGTTCGAATCCTGCCTCGTGTATGGATGTGTGTGATGTCCTTAGCTTAGTTTGGTTTAAGTAGTTCTAAGTTATAGGGGACTGATGACCTCAGCAGTTAAGTCTCATAGTGCTCAGAGCCATTTTGAACTCAAATATGTCGATCGAAATATTGTTGCATTTTTGTAACCTCGTTATGGATACGTGGAGACTTTACCTGAGGAAAGCAGTGTAGACGTACCGGACAGTTTTAACGTAAAGAGAATTGTCACTCAGACGTGAATTCCCTGGCACGTCAATCAGTTACATCTGTACATGTGCAACTGCGGTTTCAGCTAAAACAGCAAACGGTCTCCGAAACAGTTAGAAACCAAATGTAAAATTGACAGTGTCTTGAAAACGTCTTGAAAGCTATCTTTGTAATTCTATCAAGGCCACAATGAATTCTTCAAACCTCGCGTTTTTTTAACGGCAGCGAGCATAGGCAACTGGACTGTGTTTGTCAAAATATGTCCCTTCTATAACGTTATTTTCTTTTTAAATGCATCTCCATCCAGTCAGAGACCTTGCAATGTCTTACTGTGTTCAGTGTGCAGTCAAGTCCACTTAAAATGAGAGGTCTGCAATCTATTCCAGATATTCTAATTTTTGTTCCTGCATTCCTTTCACCTTCATAAATTAAACAATAGCTAGTTCTGAATCGAGAAATCGCTTCCAGGTTACCCCTGACTTAACCTACGTACTTCGAATTATTACATAAAGTCTCAACACTCTTCCACCAGTTCCATCCAAAACAGTTGCAACTGACAGTGGAATAATGCTTGCGAGATCACAAATTTTGCTGCTCATACAATTAGTATTTTCACGTGCTGTATGCCTGCAAATTTATCAGAAAGTACCTCTCAATGTACTGCACAATGAATTACATCTGTGGATTGGTGTCTCTTCATTATTTCATTGGCAACTAAATCTTTAAACTCTTTCTGCATGGTATTGTAGTATCGTTTCCTAGCAGATTTACATTTCCCGTCCTTTATTCAACTGTATAATGTATATTGAGAATTCTCATCGCTTCCTTCTGTCAATTCCATTTGTTTTTAAAAGCTTTGACGATAGATCGCTAGCTGCCTCTTTTGTGCAAATACCCGCTTTTAAATTCTCCCTCCATTAATTGAAGTTAAATTATTATGACTGAATAATGTCTAGTTACCTGAATGGAAACTTTTGGGCGAGAGAAGTTGCTTCCTGAATATTTTAACACAACTATCTCCCACGCTTCCAGCTAGAAAACTAACCCCTAATTTAATTCTCAAGCTTATAAAACAAAATGATTAGCAGTTACAGTTACTAATCATACTCTGACTCTCAATGTCGAAGTCAGCACCTAGAATAAAATTTCTGTGGCTCTGCAGAATTCCGGCGATCATCGACTCAGAGAATTCTTTCGAAGGCACAATCGTACGCCTTGGGGAAGCCGTCTTGGATCCTATAACGTATTTACTCTGCAGCGTGGGAATCAGTGTTCAAGTTATGTATTAATTCGATAAAAGTCCAAAATTTAATAATCAAAATAGAGCATAAACGACCGTGGGGCAAGTTCCACTGATTTCCGAGGATACAAAGCTCCCTAGTTGTTACAACACATCAAATAATGTTCCGAGCCCCAGACAAGGGAAAAGTTAAAATAACCAAAGAATGAAACGTACCTTTTCCATTAATGAAATTATATTTTTTTCATAAATGATCTTCATAGTTGCATCATCCTCTTGCATGACATGAAATGTTATCATAATTAAACAAATTACATTTCGTATTGAAAATGGCGGCTTACGACAATGCCGCTAATTACAATTCCGCCCCACATAATATCCACAGAGTTTTTATATCAAGAGTGAGAAATAATCTGTCTCTCGCGCACTTGCGCGGTTACGCGTAAACATTTGTGTTGCAACAGAAGAAGTCAGAGAAAATGTGATGCTACACGCTGGATCTGTGAAAGTCCTTCTTACCACGAACAAACAGCGAAGGGTAAACAGCGCTGACATGACACTTCTGTCGAACTGAAGAGAGTTGCGCCGACCGAAAAATGCTACACAGCAATATTAAATGAAAAGTCGCGCTGTAGCCAGTACGTCCGGGAAGGAACGAGCAAAGGCGATACAGGCGGAGACTGCCCGCCCGTGGCCTGCACACTCGACCCTCGTGAAGTTTATGCTGTGGCCGGCCCTGGATTAAGGTGACGAAAAGGGCATGTTGCGATGGCGCCCTACCACACTGGTGTCTCGTCTCATTGCAAGAGCGCGACACAATCATGCTAACCGACTACAAACAGTGGCGTATATACGCGACCGATATTCTTAGCGTCTGCTCAGTGTAATGTGCAGGCAGACATTACCCTGAACCAAGGTGGCAGTTGCTGACAGTAAATCGCGTGCGCGTCCGACTCCTCTTGCTGCAACCGAAAGCCTTTTGACACTGCACCACACAAGCTGCTCGTAGTGAAATTGCGTGCTTATGGAATATCGTCTCAGTTATGTGACTGGATCTGTGACTTCCTGTCAGAGAGGTCACAGTTCGTTGTAATTGACGGAAAGTCATCGAGTAAAACAGAAGTGATTTTCTATGTTCCCCAAGGTAGTGTTATAGGCCCTTTGCTGTTCCTTATCTATATAAACGATTAGGGAGACAATCAGAGCAGCCGTCTTCGGTTGGTTGCAGATGACGCTGTCATTTATCGACTAATAAAGTCATCAGAAGATCAGAACAAACTGCAAAACGATTTAGAAGAAATATCGAAATGGTGTGAAAGGTGACAGTTGATCTTATAAAACGAAAAGTGTGAGGTCATCCACATGAATGCTTAAAGGATCGCGTTAAACTTCGGTTACATGATAAATCGGTCCAATCTAAAAGCCGTAAATTCAACTAAATACCTAGGAATTACAATTACGAACAATTTAAATTGGAAGGAACACATAGAAAATGTTGTGGGGAACGCAACCAAAGACTGCGTTTCATTGGCAGCACACTTACAAAATGTAACAGACCTACTAAGGAGACTGCCTACACTACGCTTGTCCGTCCTCTTTTAGAATACTGTTGCGCGGTGTCGGATCCTTACCAGATAGGACTGACTGAGTACATCGAAAAAGTTCAAAGAAAGGCAGCACGTTTTGTATTATCGCGAAATATGAGAGAGAATGTCACAGAAATGATACAGGATTTGGGATGGACATCATTAAAGGAAAGGCATTTTTCGCTGCGACGGAATCTTTTCACGAAATTGCAATCACCAACTTTCTCCTCTGAACGCGAAAATACTTTGTTGAGGCAGACTTACATAGGGACGAACGATCACAAAGATAAAATAAGGGAAAGCAGAGCTCGTGCGGAAAGATACAGGTGTTCATTCTTCCCGCGCGCTATACGAGGTTGGAATAATAGAGAATTGTGAAGGTGATTCGATGAACCCTCTGCCAGACACTTAAATGTGATTTGCAGAGTATCCATGTAGATGTAGAACCACTAGTCTTACGAGGAAATGGCAAACTGAGGCAAGGGCGGTTGCGTTCTAACACTGGTTCCGCACACTGGTGTGCTCCCGACCTAAAAGAATAAGGCCAGTACCAGTTGCTGGGAGGGGCAGCGGTAAAGGACTGCCTGCTTGGACTTAATAGAGCAGACACCGTCTTTTGACCACAGAGATTTCCCACTCTGCCTTGACTCCAACCGTCGAAACTGAGTCGTTTTCGTAGCACCACACCTCCTCTAGGAAGAAGAGCAGCCATTTGGATTTTTCATCCGAATTTAATGATTGCCCCATGTTGAGCATATAATCAAATCCAATCAAGATGACCACAAGTGACTTTAGATCCGGCATACTGCTCTTCAGTATGGCAGAAATATGATACGGTCTTCCTTCTCTCTGAGTTCCTAATCAGGGATAAATTTGCATTTACTGTTTGGGGAACGCCGAAAAAAAATGAATGACGTTATTAAAAGTTCACCAGCGAGTTAGGCATCAAAAATCACTCCGGAATCTGCAATGATATGAAGCGGTTTATAATTGTCTGGGAATCTTTCTTGTTAATGCGTCCCGATGCGTCTTGCCAGGGTTGTGGCGTTACAGTTTCGGATGCCTCTAGTTTCATTTTACATGTTTTACTTGTTCACATTTTTCAGTCCCATTCTGTGTAAGACTCCCAAGCTAAATTTACAGAAATAAGTTACAAGCTGACTAAATTGTGTTGTACAACATGTGACTCATTTATCTTTGTACTGCCGAAATATCAATGGAAATTGTACTACTCTGTTAGTACAGTCCGTGGAAATGGTGTTTGTTAATTATGGTGGTCTTTATTTTTTCGAATTTCGTGTTTCTTTACGAGCACCACCGTGTTCTTTTCCTTTTGTTTTGTAGAGAATTGTAGGACTTACTTTGTTGAAATTGAAGACGAGGAACCCATGCCGCAGTGGCCGAAAGTTGGGTCGTGTCACTGCGTTTTCTTTATTACTGAATCTGTGTATCTGAACTCAGGACCTTTGCCGTTCGTGGGAAGTGCTCTGTCGTTTCAGCTACTCGTCACAGCTTTACTTCTTCCATATCTCATGTCCTACCTTACGATCTTCACAGAAGCTCTCCTGCGAAACTTGCAAGTCTGGCATTGCTAGAAGAAAGGGTATTGCCGAGACATGGCTTATCCACAGCCTGCGGGAATTTCCAGAATGAAATTTACACTCTGAAGCGAAGTGATGAATTCACTTCAGTCACGAGTTTGTGAAGAATTTAAGCATAGACGCATATTTCTTAAATAAAGTTCCTTTGTTTGGGGGGGGGGGGGGGGCGGGGCAGGGGGATTCAAAAAAGGGTTCAAATGGCTCTAAGCACTATGGGACTTAACATCTGAGGTCATCAGTCCCCTAGAACTTAGAACTACTTAAACCTAACTAACCTAAGGACATCACACACATCCATGCCCGAGGCAGGATTCGACCCTGCGACCGTAGCGGTCGCTCGGTTCCAGAATGTAGCGCCTAGAACCGCTCGGCCACCCCGGCCGGCGAGGGGGATTCAAACATATTACGTCACCTATTACATTTTTCGTAGTCTCCTTGAGACAAAGACAGTGAGTGTTTGCAATTTAAAAAATTAAGTGTATTTAAGAAATCTGCGTCTGTGCATAACATCTTCAACATGTAGAAACTCTTGACTGAAATGAACTCATCACTCCCCTGCATAGTGAACATTTCATTCTGGAAGCATCACCCAGGCTGTGGATAAGGCATGTCTCCGCAATGAAAGGAGGTGAGGTACTGGAGGAGGTAAAGCTGTGAGGACGGATCACGAGTCATGTCCGGGTAGCTCAACCGGTCGAGGACCTTCTCACGAAAGGCAGAAGTCCTGGGTTCGGCTCTCGGCCCGGCACACAGTTTTAATCTATCAGGAAGTTTCACATCAGCATACACTCGGCTGCAGAGTGAAAACTCCCTTCTGGAGTGTGATAGCAGTCAAGCATATACATAAGCAGTAATAAATAACACGCAGTGAGACCACGCAAATTCTCGACCACTGCGGCATGGGTTCCTCGTCTTCAGCTTCAATAAAACAGATCTTAGAATCCTTCTTAAAACAAAAAATAAAAAAATTGGGGGTGTGTATGAAGAGACACGAAATTCGAAATAATAAGGACTACCCTAATGTTGATATTGCAACGGTCTTGCCGCAGTGGTAAAGCCGGTTCCCGTCATATCACCGAAGTTAAGCGCTGTCGGGCTTGATTAGCAACTGGACAGGTGACTGTGTGGGTGTGTCGAACGCTGTTTGGCAAGCGGGGTGCACTCGGCCTCAGCCAGTTGAGGAACTATCTGGCAGAATTCGTGGTTCCGGTCACGAAAACTGACAAAGGCCGGGAGAGCTGTGTGTCGACCACACGCCCCTCCGTACCCACGTCCGGTGTCGCCTAGCGGCTGAGGATGAAACGGCGGTCGTCGGTACCGTTTCACATTCCGAGGCCTGTTCTGCTGGAGAATTTTAATGTTGATATAAGCTTGTAAACATCATGTGGGAGCTAGTATATTCTGTTGATACACGCAGAAGATATCAACTAACATCGCAGGTATGCTACTACTGTTAACAAAATTGTGCATGTATTCTTTCGTAATTTTGTATGTAGTATATGAGCAAAAGAATCCAGACACACATAAGTAGTCATTAATATAGGCTGTGTGCACCCTTCACCTTTATGTGGGTTTGGATCTACTGGCGACGCTTTCAATGAGGTGTCTAAATGTCAGAGGAAGAATATTTGTGGAGGAATTGGTTTAGATCGTGATTCAAGGCAGGCCCACCCCTTTCAAGAATGTTACTGTCGCAGTCCCCATGACACAAGAAAGAAATATTGTTTAGAATTATTCTTATGATTATACAGCATAATGCGAGGTTCAAATGGTTCAAATGGCTCTGACAAGGGAACCTCCCCATCGCACCCCCCTCAGATTTAGTTATAAGTTGCCACAGTGGATAGGCCTTGAAAAACTGAACACAGATCAATCGAGAAAACAGGAAGAAGTTGTGTGGAACTACGAAAAAATATGCAAAATATACAAACTGAGTAGTCCATGCGCAAGATAGGCAACATGAAGGATAGACTGAACTCAGCAGCGCCGTGGTCCCGTGGTTAGCGTGAACAGCTGCGAAGCGAGAGGTCCTTGGTTCAAGTCTTCCATCAAGAGAAAAGTTTAATCTTTTATTTTCAGACAATTATCAAAGTTCAGGCACTCACACATAATCAACTTCGCTCTCCAAAATTATAGGACATGTTCAGATTTGCTTGGACATACGCAGGATTTGACGGTCTACACACGGAAAAATTTGAAAACGTTAAAAACATATGTTTTGACAGAGCACAGTGAAAAGTGTGCGACTGTGAAACTGTTGCATTCATTTGTTGCAGTTTATGTGGCAAACTCTTATGTTTTCATCACTTTTTTGGGAGTAATTATCACATCCACAAGAAAACCTAAATCGGGCAACCTAGAAGAATCTTTTTACCCATTTGCCAAGTGTACAAGTTAGGTGGGTCGACAACATATTCCTGTCATCTGACGCACATGCCGTCACCAGTGTCGTATAGAATATATCAGACGTGTTTTCCTGTCGAGGAATCGGTTGACCTCTGACCTGGCGATCAAATGTTTTAGGTTCCCATTGGAGAGGCACGTCCTTTCGTCTACTAATCGCACGGTTTTGCGGTGCGGTCGCAAAACACAGACACTAAACTTATTACAGTGAACAAAGACGTCAATGAACGAATGGACAGATCATAACTTCGCGAAAATAAAGAAAAACTTTTCATTCGAATGGAGGCTTGAACCAAGGACCTCTTGATCCGCAGCTGCTCACGCTAACCAAGGGACCACGGCGCTCCTGAGCTCAGGTTATCCTTGATGTTACCTATCTTGCTCATGGACTTCCCAGTTTGTATATTTTGCTTATTTTTTTCATAGTTCCACACAACTTCTTCCTGTTTTCTCGATTGATATGTGTTCAGTTTTTCAAGGCCTATCCACTGTGCCAACTTATAACTAAATCTGAGGGGGGTGCAATGGGGAGGTTCCCTTGTGAGCTCTATGGGACTTAACATCTATGGTCATCAGTCCCCTAGAACTTAGAACTTAGAACTACTTAAACCTAACTAACCTAAAGACATCACACAACACCCATTCATCACGAGGCAGAGAAAATCTCTGACCCCGCCGGGAATCCAACCCGGGAACCCGGGCGTGGGGCCGGCCGCGGTGGTCTAGCGGTTCTAGGCGCTCAGTCCGGAACCGCGCGACTGCTACAGTCGCAGGTTCGAATCCTGCCTCGGGCATGGATGTGTGTAATGTCGTTAGGTTAGTTAGGTTTATGTAGTTCTAAGTTCTAGGGGACTGATGACCACAGCAGTTAAGTCCCACAGTGCTCAGAGCGATTAGAACCATTTTTGAACCGGGCGTGGGAAGCGAGAACGCTACCGCACGACCACGAGCTGCGGACATAATGCGAGGACCTGGGAGGATATTACAGAAGATGAGTTTCAGAAATGTTACCATCAATGGCAGAAGCGATGGAAAAAGTGTGTGCAATCAGAAGGGAACTACTTTGAAGGAGACAACACTAAACTTGACTAAACCGGTAAGCAACATATTTTTTTTCACATCAGTCTCATTACTTAACTGTCGCACCTCGTATATGGGAAGATACCGTCAAGAAGTAATGGTTGTAACTCGACACAGGAAAAGAAACCATGTTGATATTTGTAAGCAATACTGAAAGAGTGTAACCCTTCATAACTTATGGATCATCCTGGGTCAGACACAGTCAGACTGAGTATAAACACTGAAAACTTTCAGTTTAGTGAAGCAGGGTCCAGCAGCCCAAAATTAAAGATGGAGCAGTCTCACAGGGACAGGGAAGCACTAGAATGTGTATTGAAAGATGTCAAGATGTAATAAATGACGAGTGATAACTTCAAGAAATATCTTATTCCTTTTTCGTGAGAATTTGTGTTGTAAAATTTCTGTTGCCTTTGTTGTCTCAAAAAAATAAATAAATAAATAAATAAAAAATGTTCAAATGTGTGTGAATTCCTAAGGGAGCAAACTGCTGAGGTCATCGGTCCCTAGACTTACACACTACTTAAACTAACGTATGCTAATAAACCCACACACACCCATGCCCGAGGGAGGACTCGAACCTCCGGCGGGAGAGGCCGCGCAGTCCGTTACGTGGCGCCTCAAACAGAGCGGCCACTCCGCGCGGCCCTCAGTTGTTTTATTGTCACTTAAGGGAAATGTAAAAATTGTTGTACATGTGTTATATGCTGCTACTAAATGACAATTGATAACTTAAAAAATTTGGGTGTTGTGTTATCCTCATCACCACCGACGCGCTAGTCGCACAATGTGGCGTCACCTGAAATAAAACTTCCACGCGGCAGCCAAACTTCCTCGGGCGGGGCGTCCCGGTCAATAGCGCCACACGACCGTTTCATTTTTTACTGTCCACAAACCGTTGCCTCGTAGATGCTGCTTTATGACATTGTTCATTGTCAAAAATGGTTCAAATGGCTCTAAGCACTATGGGACTTAACATCTGAAGTCATCAGTCCCCTACTACGTAAACATAACTAACCTGAGGACATCGCACACATCCATGCCCGAGGCAGGATTCGAACCTGCGACCGTAGCAGCCGCGTGGTTCCAGACTGAAGCGCCTAGAACCGCCCGTCCACACAGGCCGGCGCTCATTGTCATGCTCCTAACTGTTCTTCTACTGTACGCAATACACAATGCTATCAAATCTGTTCATATCCTTTCGCATATAGCGTTTCCGTAAACGCAGTTAGGAGGCCACGCTCTAAACTACGATAAATACCTCTACACAATAACATCCCTTACACTGTGCTTCATTGTTGACAATACACATGATGGCAGTTAAAGTTCTCCAAGGATATGGCACATGATATAGCGTGATTCGTCGCTCTAAATTACTCGTTTCCACTGAATTTTCTCATTATGAGAGTATTGAAGGGCGATCCGTTTTAAGCGCTTTGTAGTAAAACATGTTTAAGACCTGAAGATGGCAGCAAAGGGTTTTGAAAATGGTTGTCTTGAATAGAAAATATTTTGTGTGGTCTTCGTGTTATGATGGCAACGAATGATTCGTCGCCAATGTTGACTGGTGGCCAATACTAAATGGAAACATATAAATCATAGCAGGTTTGTCAGTAACGTCGATAGGTGCTGGCTGCATGGTCTGGATCTGAAACGACTAAAATAATTAGAAGTCATTGGTAAAAAATAATATATATTGTACTTAACTGGTTGTACAGGATTCTTCTTGGCTGCATACATATGATTAGAAACAGATATCAGAAAAATGGTTCAAATGGCTCTGAGCACTATGGGACTTGACATCTGTGGTCATCAGTCCCCTAGAACTTAGAACTACTTAAACCTAACTAACCTTAGGACATCACACACACCCATGCCCGAGGCAGGATTCGAACCTGCGGCCGTAGCGGCCACACGGTTCCAGACTGAAGCGCCTAGAACCGCACGGCCACAGCGGCCGGCAAACAGTTATCTACTGATGCCTCACTTATGCCACACTTGAATAAGCTCCTTGTTAGAGGTTGCTACCTATCAGCTGAAGGATATGCTACTTTAGTACTTGACGTCCCGAGCAAGAGTGGACGAGAGCTCACTAGAAACTCGATACAAGCCGCGGAGCGGCGCTAGAGGCGCTGGTCGCGACTCGCCGGTCCAACGATACCAATACGGACCGCAGTCGATAACTGCAACCCCTAACAACTGTGGTATCGAACGTTGATACCACACCTCGTTTTTGAATGGTTTTAAAAAATACTCGTTTCCAGTCATCAACTGTCCATTGGCGTATCGCCTTACATCGCCTCATATGTTGCTTAGCACTGACTGCAGAAGTGTACGGCTTCTGTCAAGCTATTCGACCATTGTACCCCAATATTTTTAACTCTCTACACAGAGTAACTGTACTGGCAGGACTGCTGGTACCACTAGGAAACTCGCGAATGATGCCGGCCGGTGATTTCATGTTATTTTTCACGACCATCCTCCGCAGTGCTTGAGACGGTCCCTGTCCGTCACTGCATGAGGTGTGCGTCCTCATGGTATGTCTGTTGCTGTTCCTTTGTGTTTCCGTTGAACAGGCACGTCGTAAACAGTCGATTTGGGGAGCTGGAGTAACGATGAAATATGTCTGATGGACCTGTTACTCTGGTGACATCCAATGACTAGTCCACGTTCGAAGACACGGTGATTTACTGAGCGATCCATTCTGGTGTTACTGGTTCTCCGTTGATAACAGAATACTCCCCGTCTCCTTTCATACTGTAACATCCCCTCAGAAAAATTTATAAATGACAGTGCTGGAAAACCTCTACGTTATTTGATTTGCAAACAGCTGAGCAAAACTGAACGTACTCTGACATTTCTCTCTTTACTTATTCTGATCAACACTAAACTGACACACAATATTTTTAGCGCAACGCAATCTGACTTTCAATAATCCCTACAAAAGAGTGGCACTGACTAACAATAGCCAATACCTTTCATGAATCAATTACATCACAAAAATCTTCGTTACTCGAACTACTGCAATACAGCGAGCGTCAATACTGCCAGCTAAATAAAAGATTCTGACTACTGAAGGCACTAACTACTGATATGCATAGTTAGGCCGGCCTCGGTGGCCGAGCGGTTCTAGGCGCTTCAGTCCGGAACCGCGCGACTGCTACGGTCGTAGGTTCGAATCCTGCCTCGGGCATGGATGTGTGTGATGTCCTTAGGTTAGTTAGGTTTAAGTAGTTGTAAGTTCTAGGGGACTGATGACCTCAGATGTTAAGTGCCATAGTGCTCAGAGCCATTGCTCAGAGCCATTTGAACCATTGTTTGCATAGTTAGCAAATGAAAGATTTTGATGGGGAACAAATAATGTATTTACATTAATAATGTTCAAAAGTCAATACATATATATATATATATATATATATATATATATATATATATATATATATATATATATATATATATGGTGTTACAAAAAGGTACGGCCAAACTTTCAGGAAACATTCCTCATACACA
This sequence comes from Schistocerca americana, assembly GCF_021461395.2. Taxonomy (NCBI): domain Eukaryota; kingdom Metazoa; phylum Arthropoda; class Insecta; order Orthoptera; family Acrididae; genus Schistocerca; species Schistocerca americana. The sequence goes on along the minus strand of NC_060125.1, from coordinate 236,760,454 downwards.
AATAAAGAAAAGATGAATGTGGACATGTGTCCGGAAACGCTTAATTTCCCTGTTAGAGCTCATTTTAGTTTCGTTCTTCCACCTACGCTCAAGGGAGCACGTTATCATGATTTCATACGGGATACTCTACCTGTGCTGCTAGAACATGTGCCTTTACAAGTACAACATAACATGTGGTTCATGCACGATGGAGCTCCCGCACATTTCAGTCGAAGTGTTCGTACGCTTCTCAACAACAGATTCGGTGACCGATGGATTGGTAGAGGCGGACCAATTCCGTGGCCTCCACGCTCTCCTGACCTCAACCCCCTTGACTTTTATTTATGGGGGCATTTGAAAGCTCTTGTCTGCGCAACCAAATGTAGAGACTCTTCGTGCTCGTATTGTGGACGGCTGTGATACAATACGCCATTCTCCAGGGCTGCATCAGCGCATCAGCTATTCCATGCGACGGAGGGTGGATGCATGTATCCTCGCTAACGGAGGACAGTTTGAACATTTCCTGTAAGAAAATGTTTGAAGTCACGCTGGTACGTTCTGTTGCTGTGTGTTTCCATTCCATGATTAATGTGATTTGAAGAGAAGTAATAAAATGAGCTCTAACATGGAAAGTGAGCGTATCCGGACACATGTCCACATAACATGTTTTGTTTATTTGTGTGTGAGGAATGTTTCCTGAAAGTTTGGCCGTACCTTTTTTGTAACACCCTATATATATATATATATATATATATATATATATATATATATATATATATATATATAGGGTGGTCCAAAAGTCTGGAAACACCCTGATAAAATCCAAATGGAGTAGCAAACAAAGAAACAGAGTCCCTACACAGGAGGAACGGGAAGGGGGAAACTTTATAGGCTATGCCACCAACATGGCGGCCATCTTGAAAGCCGCCATCTTGGATTCAACTCCAACATTACAAATGGGAATGTGGTTATGTGACATATCAAATAGATAGAGAATTTCACCAGAAAAACAATGCCGTTGTTATTTGAAACATAGCTTTATTCGTTCTCGAGTTATATCCAATCACTTGCGGCAGCAGTGGGACGCTCGACAGCGTGCGTATTACGTACTGAGAAGTCATAAAATGGAGTCTGAAACGGTGCAAAGTGACTATCCCATGCCAGATATGTTACATGTGTTTAACTGTTAGGTATCATTTACTCATGCTAACGTTTTATCATTGTTTTCTTATTTACAGGTTAGAAAATGTCCTTAACACATGAAGAACGCATTGAAATCATCTTGATATCAGAAGAAAGAAGCACACGGGTCATTGCTGAGGGTTTCAACAGTCGTCACCCAACCAGAAAGCCCATCACTCACAGCGTAGTTGCCAAGCGTTTGGTCAAATTTCGAGCAACAGGTTCTGTCGCAGATAAACCTAAGGCTGGAAGACCAAAATCCGCCACCGATGAAGCAACAACAGTGAGCGTGTTGGCATCATTCAGCAAGAGTCCGCAACGGAGTACTCGTCGCCTGTCATAAGAATGTTGGGTTGCCGTAACTCCATGCTGCGAATTTTATCGCAGCACAAATGGCACCCATACAAAATTCAGCTGCTCGAATACCTGAACGAGGATGACCCAGACCGTCGGGTACAGTTCGCAGAATGGGTGACACAGCAGCTGCAGATAAACCCACGTTTCCTCTATCAGGTGCTGTTCAGTGATGAAGCCAATTTCTTTATCAATGGTCAAGTGAACAAGCAGAATCACAGATACTGGTCCGACACAAATACACACTGGATTGATGCTTCCAAAACGGTCGACTCACAAAAAGTGATGGTCTGGTGTGGTGTGTGGGGTACCAAAGTCGTTGGACCTTTTTTTATTGATGGTACGTTAACAGCCAATGGTTATCTGAGGTTATTGGATGAAGGAGTGTTTCCCTTGTTAACGGAGGACGGGACATTTCCGGAATTCTTCCAGCATGATGGAGCCCCACCACATTATGGGCACAATGTGTGACCATACCTGGATGTGCAGTTCCCTCAAAAGTGGACTGGTCGTAGTGGTGCTGTGGAGTGGACACCACGTTCACCGGATTTGACTCCTTTGATTTTTATCTTTGGGGTCATGTCAAAGCACTGGTTTATTCTGTGAAAATACGGGATTTGCATCATCTAAAGCAGCGATTTGTTGATGCCTGTGGTAAAATTCAGCCAGATTTGTTGGTCAAAGTTCATCAGGACTGGGTTCGGAGGATAGCATTAACAATCCAACATAATGGACAACATATCGAGCCATTCCTATGACTGTTGGTGGTCTCTCGGTACTGTGTAACATCGGCGTAATGTCTCTTCGGCACATAACACACATGCTACCGAGCGTCCCATCGCTGCCACATGTAACTGGCTATAACCCGAGAATGAATAAAGCTATGTTTAAAATAACAACGACATTGTTTTTCTGGTGAAATTCTCTATCTGTTTGATATGTCACATAACCACATTCCCATTTGAAATTTTGGAGTAGAATCCAAGATGGCGGCTTTCAAGATGGCCGCCATGTTGGTGGCATAGCCTATAAAGTTTCCCCCTTCCTGTTCCTCGTGTGTAGGGACAGTGTTTCCTTGTCTGCTACTCCATTTGAATTTTATGAGGGTGTTTCCGGACATTTGGACCACCCTGTACCATCTCTCTCCCCACATCCCCCACTGCTGGCGGATCACCTACACTACGCGCTGTTCACATCCAACTGCCCAACCCTACAATAGCAGATATTCCAACAATGCAAACCAGCCACAGACTGCACACAGCACAGTCAGTGATTTTCATACAGAGCGCTATGTGGCGTTACCAACATAAAAACCTAAACAACCTACTTACATAGACCCCATGCTCTCCACAAAAAATTGTACAAATTGTTTTGGGCAGTGCCCAATACAGATTTGAAAAAAAATTTTTCATAATTACAATAACAAAGATATCAAATGCACACATTTATTGATACACTGTTGGTCAAAAGCAAAAATTATCCTCACAGTCCATAAAGACAGTCATGCTCATTCATCACAGTAGTAAATACAATTTTTTTCTCAAAGTCTGAGTAGTAAAAGAAAGTGCACACAGAAGTAGTGGATTTCCATGCAGTCTTGAAGAAGTGGTGTTGTCCTTCCAACCGAAAGACAGTGCTGACTCTTGACATGCAGACAGATAATGGGCCACAACAGAACAAACCCACAGTAGAGTCAGTCGAAGTTTTGAAGAATATTGGTAGGTAGGTCATCACAGAGCAGACCCACTGTAGTCCTGGTAGCGATTATGGTATTGGTGGTCCACCAGAGTTGCAGACCCACTGCAGTCCTTGTAGAAATAATGGTGTTGGTGGGCCATCAAAGGTGCAGACCCACTGCAGTCCTTGTAGAGATTGCCAGCAGCCATCTATTGCGACTGTGCGGGTGCATATTCACCATCGAAGAGTCTTGCGGATTATATAGGAAGTCCATAAACCGTCACTTGTGCACTCACAAACGTTTTGGAATTGTCGTTAGAACCAGCAATGCTGTTAACCAGTCCCTTGCTGAATTAATGCAAACACTAACAGTCCCCTTTTTTTAACTTCTCACATATTGTGCATATATCACGACCAACAGAAATGTGTGCACTGAAATGAATGCTTACAAGTTACTTAATTTGATGAACTGGTGTCAGTTACAATTTTATAACATGAGAAACTTCGCAACGCTACGCAGCTTTCACATCCAACTGCCCAACACTACAATAGCAGATATTCCAACAATGCAAACCACCCACAGACTGCACACAGCACAGTCAGTGATTTTTATACAGAACGCTATGTGGCGTTACCAACATAAAAACCTAAACAGTATACTTACAATACTAGCAGGTCCGTCTCCCGTGACATCTAGTGTTCAATTTAGCATTATATAAGGGTGCCTGGATACTTTTGATCAAATAGTGCATATGATTCTACGTTTTCTCTGAATTTTCGGATTGTCCGGATTTTCGATAATCCGTATGAGCTATAATCCCACCTAGTGCCGATAAACGAAGTTCAGCTATACGGAATAATGTCGAAAATAACTGTACTTTACTCGTTCAACAGAGCTGCCTTTTTCATTGTAAAACATATCTTCTAATGGGAATTGTTTTCTCTATTTACGTTCTAATTAATGCACAGTGTAAGTTTTCCGCTCGTCCAAGTATTGTAAAACCTAAATTGTTTTCCGCCTTCAGCTACTTGGCCTCTTTGGTGGAAGGACACGTGTAGCAAAAATATCCTCACGAAGAGTTACGAAAATAAAGCAAGCAATCATTAAAATCGAAATTTATGTTCTTCTAGGCCCGCAGCATTGTATATGCCTTTAAAGGGCACTGTGTAATTATAATTGCAAGTATTCTGCTAAGTTTAATTGCTCTTATTTTTAGAATAGGCCTGTTTCGGCTGTGTCGTCATCATCCGGTCTTCTGTAAGTAAACTGCACATAATTTTGGTACATTGTTTCTAATTTTATAGGAATTATTAAATGCATTTCATTATTATACATTTTTGCAGATCTCTGATGGTTTTGACGTCCATGCTATATCGGTGGTTCTGTCACTGTCTATTTACTTGCTGATTACGTTCCTTTGGTGTTATTGCAATAGTAATGGTTGTTACTTTATGTAGCTGTCAGATTATATTCTTTATATCAGTATTTTCGTGACAGCTTATTTGACAAATAATCCATGGATATTGTATGGTTAAGGCAGTTCTGTTTATCATTCCTGTTATGTGAGTACTGATCTTCGCTACTGTTATGAGGATTTTCCGTGAGTTACATCTATTTCAGTATATTTTTTATAATTGTACAAATTTTTTAAGACTTGTTATTATTTACAAATTTTGGTAGCCCTATGTTCTTAGTTATTAGTTATTTTACTTATTATTTACGTGTCCATATGAGATCTCTGGAAAGTGTCATTGTAATCTGTCTTCATTGACGAATTTCGATACAGGTTGCGTTTAGTCTTACGTATTCGTATGTATTCAATTATAAATGGAATTAAACATTTCTTTCTCGTTATTTTTGTGATATACGTTCTTTTAATTTTCGTTTGTGTGTCTTTCTATCTGCTTATTGACAGCTTTTCCAGCGATACTGTTTGGTTACATTAGTGTTTGTTCGACTTTATATGTAGTTGTGAATTTAGCTATAATGTAATGTCTGGCTATCTCATATTGTATGTTTCTATGCATCTATCCGTTTTCCTGATGGATAGTTTTGGTAAAGTATTCTACGTATTGTTTGTTTCGTATCGAATTGCTCGTTAGCCGGCCGGAGTGGCCGAGCGGTTAAAGGCGCTACAGTCTGGAACCGCACGACCGCTACGGTCGCAGGTTCGAATCCTGCCTCGGGCATGGATGTGTGTGATGTCCCTAGGTTAGTTAGGTTTAAGTAGTTCTAAGTTCTAGGGGACTTATGACCACGGCAGTTGAGTCCCATAGTGCTCAGAGCCATTCGAATTGCTCGTTAGCAGTCGTTTCGTATTATGATGTGAAATGTGTGTGCAAAATTTGGGGAGCTTGTTCTGTATTATCTATCGTACTGTGTACTATTCGGTTTAAAGGTGGCGGATGAAAGTAGGTGGATTGTTGTCGCTGTCTTTAACGTATCTGATGCGAAGGTGTCTTTCCGTCTGACCTATATAGAATTTACCGCAGCCCTGGCATTGAACTTCGCATATTCCCGGGTTGAGTGTACTGGTGAGTATGTTTTATCCGCTTCAAATTGTGATATAGTTTGGTATGCAAATCTTAGATTTGCGTGTTTTAATAGTTACTTAATTTTGTTAGATATCTTTCCTTGATACGTAGCTGGTATACAAGAAAATTTTGGATTAACCGGTATTTCTCTTACGAGCGATATTCCTTTTCGTATCGTAGATTGTCCTGGTTTGGTGTGTTTATTCTATGGTTGAGTGACTATTTGTGGACTGTAATCATTTTGTTGTGCCACTTATTGTATGATAAAGAAGACACAAAAGATTAGCTTCTGGTGTTAGCTGACGATGCCTCTGCCGCTCTCTCGTTTTCCTTCTTCCCGTCAAAGTGAAACACGAAACTTACTTCCCGATAATCCTTGACATCCCCTTTAGTCTCGTTGAGGGCCTGTGTGAATACCGCCGTTTGAAACGCATTGTGGAATGCTGTGACGTTCCTTTCCGTGCCGTCGTCAGCCGGTGGGAATCAGCCTTTCAAAGCCTGCCGCACACACAGCGGCGCTGCCATTCCAGGAAAGCGCGCGCTCTTCGTCTCGCCTCCCCCACCCGCTTGCTCACCACAACTCACGTCCCACAACAGCTCATCTGTTTCCCAGCCCTTCTCGTCTTCCCGACGCAGTTTCTCATCCAAAGGCGCAGCACACTGTATCCTAATCTCTAATCACAAATGCTAGTCAAGTGATGCGCCCCGTCTGTCATACATCTTTGGATCTTTCTTAGATTTACTTTCCAATGTATGAGCCTTGAATCTAAACTTTTTTTTTTGGTCATCAGTCTACTGACTGGTTTGATGCGGCCCGCCACGAATTCCTTTCCTGTGCTAACCTCTTCATCTCAGAGTAGCACTTGCAACCTACGTCCTCCATTATTTGCTTGACGTATTCCAATCTCTGTCTTCCTCTACAGTCTTTGCCCTCTACAGCTTCCTCTAGTACCATGGAAGTCATTCCCTCATGTCTTAGCAGATGTCCTGTCATCCTGTCCCTTCTCCTTATCAGTGTTTTCCACATATTCCTTTCCTCTCCGATTCTGCGTAGAACCTCCTCATTCCTTACCTTATCAGTCCACCTAATTTTCAACATTCGTCTATAGCACCACATCTCATATGCTTCGATTCTCTTCTGTTCCGGTTTTCCCACAGTCCATGTTTCACTACCATACAATGCTGTACTCCAGACGTACATCCTCAGAAATTTCTTCCTCAAATTAAGGCCGGTATTTGATATTAGTAGACTTCTCTTGGCCAGAAATGCCTTTTTTGCCATAGCGAGTCTGCTTTTGATGTCCTCCTTGCTCCGTCCGTCATTGGTTATTTTACTGCCTAGGTAGCAGAATTCCTTAACTTGATTGACTTCGTGACCATCAATCCTGATGTTAAGTTTCTCGCTGTTCTCATTTCTACTACTTCTCATTACTTTCGTCTTTCTCCGATTTACTCTCAAACCATACTGTGTACTCATTAGACTGTTCATTCCGTTCAGCAGATCATTTAATTCTTCTTCACTTTCACTTAGGATAGCAATGTCATCAGCGAATCGTATCATTGATATCCTTTCACCTTGTATTTTAATTCCACTCCTGAACCTTTCTTTTATTTCCATCATTGCTTCCTCGATGTACAGATTGAAGAGTAGGGGCGAAAGGCTACAGCCTTGCCTTACACCCTTCTTAATACGAGCACTTCGTTCTTGATCGTCCACTCTTATTATTCCCTCTTGGTTGTTGTACATATTGTATATGACCCGTCTCTCCCTATAGCTTACCCCTAATTTTTTCAGAATCTCGAACAGCTATCACCATTTTATACTGTCGAACGCTTTTTCCAGGTCGACAAATCCTATGAAAGTGTCTTGATTTTTCTTTAGCCTTGCTTCCATTATTAGCCGTAACGTCAGAATTGCCTCTCTCGTCCCTTTACTTTTCCTAAAGCCAAACTGATCGTCACCTAGCGCATTCTCAATTTTCTTTTCCATTCTTCTGTATATTATTCTTGTAAGCAGCTTCGATGCATGAGCTGTTAAGCTGATTGTGCGATAATTCTCGCACTTGTCAGCTCTTGCCGTCTTCGGAATTGTGCGGATGATGCTTTTCCGAAAGTCAGATGGTATATCGCCAGACTCATATATTCTACACAACAACGTGAATAGTCGTTTTGTTGCCACTTCCCCCAATGATTTTAGAAATTCTGATGGAATGTTATCTAAACATATGGATCACCAAACCCACAACTTTCGTACACATACTTATATTTAAGACCGACGATATCGTCATATACTCTAGGGGCGTAGGTCCATGGTGTCTCTTCAGCTTTAATAGTCTCTTCAATTTTATGTTGTCAATGAATAAAAGAAAGATTTTGCGTCATGTTAGATAATTTATTCATACTTAAAATACACTAACACTGACGTTGGCTGTCAGCTCATAATGACTGAAAGCAGTGTTGTTATAAAAAAAATCTGCCACTTGTAGTCAACGACGTAACAGGTGGTGTGACCAAATTGCCTCTACATGCTCAGTGTTAATAAGAGCCGCAATGAGGCGTCCTTCAAACTTCGTCAGGTGTTCATAATGCTGTCTCACACGACCGTATCCTTCACAGTGATCACTCAACATCAGATACTGTTAAGGCCTCATATATACTCCACTTCGCTGATGACATTGTAATTCTGTCTGAGGCAGCAAAGGATCTGGAAGAGCAGTTGAACGGAATGGACAGTGTCTTGAAAGGAGGATGAAGACGAACATCAACAAAAGTAAAACGAGGAGAATGGAATGTAGTCGAATTAACTCGGGTGATGCAGAGGGAATTAGATTAGGAAATCGGACACTTAAAGTAGTAAATGAGTTTTGCTATTTGGGGAGCAAAATAGCTAATGATGGTCGGAGAAGACAGGATATAAGATGTAGACTGGCAATGGCAAGGAAACCGTTTCTGAATAAGAAAAATTTGTTAACATCGAGTATAGATTTAAGTGTCAGGAAGCCGTTTCTGAAAGTATTTATATGGAGTGTAGCCATGTATGGAAGTGAAACATGGACGATAAATAGTTTGGACGAGAAGAGAATAAAAGCTTTCGAAATGTGGTGCTACAGAAGAATGCTGAAGTTCAGATGGGTAGATCACATAAATAATGGGGAGGTATTGGATAGAATTGTGGAGAAGAGAAATTTGTGGCACAACTTGATTAGAACAAGGGGTTGGTTGGTAGGACATGTTCTGAGGCGTCAATGGATCACCAATTTAGTATTGGAGGGCAGTGTGGAGGGTAGAAATTGTAGAGGGAGACCAAGAGATGAATACACTAAGCAGATTCAGAAGGATGTAGGTTGCAGTAGGTACTGGGAGATAAAGAAGGATAGAGTATCATGGAGAGCTGCAGCAAATCGGTCTCTGGACTGAAGGCCACAACAACAACACATATACTCCATGAAGCCTAGTAACATCATTAAACACTAGCAACACTAATGAGCTCTGGCGGCCTTTCCCCATGTCACAGAGAACTGAAATGAGGTCACACTGACATCCGACCATGTCGTCTGGGTGCTTCACTTTTTTTGGCGGACAATACAGTGGAAATGTTACGGCGTAAAATCAAGCGCCGGCACGCCAGTCGGGAACGATAGAGAAGGGAAGGCTGTGACGAGACGTCAGCCAATCGCACACTGACCGACCGCTCTCCAGGACGACAACGCGATAACAGCGGCCGCTATGTGGAGAGGACATAAGCGCCGTGATCGACTGGTGACGGCCAGTTCAACAGTAGCTTCAAGAATAGGCACTTGTATAGAGACGTCAACTCTATTAATTTCACTTGTACTTTCTATGTAACACAGACTTGGAACTGTGTATACTGAAGAAACTAAACTAAACTTCTCCCGATTAGGCCATGAAGGCCCAGCCGTACCGACCGGCCGCCGTGCCATCCTCAACCCAAAGGCGTCGCGGTATGCGGATATGGAGGGGCATGTGGACAGCACACCATTCTCGCGGCCGTATGTCAGTTTCCGAGACCGGAGCCGCTACTTCTCAATCAAGTAGGTCCTCAGTTTGCCTCACAGGGGCTGAGTGCACCCCGCTTGCCAACAGCGCACGGCAGACCGGATGGTCACCCATCCAAGTGCTAGCCCAGCATGACAGCGCTTAACTTCGGTCATCTGACGGAATCCGGTGTTACCACTGTGGCAAGGCCATTGGCTGTCTATACTGAAGAAGGTAGCTTATTTTGTATGTTGCCCTTTGCTTGCGACGCATCTGTGTAATAGCAAAAGTTAAGTACTTTATCTTTTCTTGTTGTAATAAAACCCATTAATACGACTTGCTTGAATTGTTTGTCTACCTTCCTAGACACCACATAAATATGCGACGAAGAGGTGAACGAACTCCGAGCAACAAGAATAGCGACAACCTGTTAGCCTAGCTGCCACAGTTTTCTTTTGTCGTGGGCTTTTGTGTCCTGCTGGCGTTTTAATTCTACCTTGTCTTTTCTTTGCAGAGGTGCGTTTACATGTTTTAACAGTATATCTGCCAGCCGCTGTAACCGACCGGTTCTACGCGCTTCAGTCCGGAACCGCGCTGCTGTTAGGTTCGCAGGGTCGAATCTTGCGTCCACCATGGCTGTGTGTTATGTCCTTAGGTTAGTTAGGTTTAAGTAGTTCTAAGTCTAGGGGATTGATGACCTCAGATGTTAAGTCCCATAGTGCTTAGAGCCATCTGAACCATTAGTGATGCAATCTACAAGCACATGCATTACACCTGAGCTTATCATAAGGCCATTTTGTATGCAGGTGGAAAAGCGTATTTGTACAGTTCTTGGCAACTTTCTGCTACTGCTGAAAAATTTGAAGAGCTGACTAACTGGACGTAAGTCGATATAAATAAGTTATATGCGTAGACCATTGTATGTAAGAGTTAAATTTTAAAAATTTCTTTCAGTCAGTGGTAAAAAGTTATTTTCATACACTAAAGAAATAACTTTTTGACAGAACGCACACCTGTAAAAACAACTGTGACAATTAAAATTGTAGAAAATAAGTCTCATTAACGAAATTAGGGCCCTTCGTGAATGGTTTAGTAAAAAATAGTTTATTTCTCATTATAATGTTCTTTTAAATATAACATACACCTGCTTAGAATACTATAGTAAATGTGTAATGACACTTTTTCTCATACCACTAAACTTGCAAATAAGTGTTAAAATAGTTTGACTGTTTGGACTAATTACCTTGCTTAGAGGATTTTTTTTAAATGTAACTGCTGTGACCTGTTTCCTCCATGCCTCCACACACACACACACACACACACACACACACACACACACACACACACACACAGTTCCACTTAGCAGATGAAGGAATAAGAGGGCAAAAGTTCTGTTTAATTACCTTGCTTAATGCAGTTTAGTTTCTTTTTGTTCTTATTTTGTTACACTTAGGTCATGCATATAATTATTTGCATTTTAAGAAACGAAGATAAATGAATCTCAAAAATTTGACAAGCTTTGTGATACGTGTTGATTGATGTTTTTCTGTGCATTGATAAAAAGACTCATAAAACCGAGCAAGTTTGTAAATGTGTGTCATAAAGAAACATTAGGTCAGCCCTCTTTTTGCAGATGAATTTAACCCTAAGCTGCGGGCAACTTTGTGCCAGTTAGTACTCCATAGTCTGAATACCTCGTTATATAAAAACTCTATTGCCCTTAAAATTGAACTATAAATGCAATAAAATGCATATAGACGGAAATTAAATGTCGTAGTAGGTATGTGTACGTTTGTGTTACCAAAGGTGTCTCGAGGTTACCCACTTTTGCAGTAGTAGTAACATTGATGGTGATGGTAGTATTTTTAGCAGAATTAATAGAGATAGCAAGAGTAGTAATATTTTTCTATCTTTTTAACATAGAATCGTAGTCATTTTATTTCAGATAAATGCAGAAATGAAACTGTAGACAGTAAATACAGGGCATTGTAGAATGTTTGGTAATAAGGTACAAGGTAGAGTATGTAAATAAATAATAAAAATAGAGATATACAGTCGCTCAGTGACTACAATGGCACCGAAACGATAGACGACAGACCGACGGCCGAAAAACCGAATTCGGTCTTCCAGATACTTTCACCGCGGAGGACTGTAATGCGGTTCCTCCTTCCAATCATCACACGAAAGTCGAAGTGGCAGATATCGAGATCGCGCAGTAGGAAAATCAACGATGGCAGTTGAACACTGCATAGGCATCTGTACCTGGTGAAATACCAAATACCCGTTGAGTTCTACAGTGACCATGCGAAGGACCTCGTACACCTCCTAGCAGCACTTTATTGTACGTCGTTGGAATAACAAAAGGTATCTAGCGACTGAAAAAAAAAAAAAAAAACAAAAAAACAAAAAAAAACCACCGGACATTCCGGCCAATCCCGTCGCCAAGAAAGGTCATTGGGCAGTTGCACATACGTAGGGACTATAAAAAATGAATTATACATGTCGTCCCACACTAAAAATTGGGGCTGTTAATAAAATATCGATATACCGATATATCGATACTCCCACCAACAAGTTCAAATGGCTCTGAGCACTATGGGACTTAACTGCTTTGGTCATCAGTCCCCTAGAACTTAGAACTACTGCAACCTAACTAACCTAAGGACATCACACACATCCATGCCCGAGGCAGTATTCTAACCTGCAACCATAGCGGTCGTGCGGTTCCAGACTGTAGCGCCTAGAACCTCTCGGCCACTCCGACCGGCGCCACCAACAAGTATCGATATTAACTGGCGATGTATATTCACGGATATATCTATATATTGATATCGAAATCTCAATATAGAGTACCAATTTTTTACTTTTTATGAATTTTTTTCCTAATTTTAGAAGAAATATTTGAAGTTGTTCCTTTGAAATTGCAGTAGAACATAATTTTATTTTCGATGTGTGAAGAAATCTTAATACTTTTTGAGCTTTCATCACGTCCAGTCTTTCTCTGTGTGAAGCAAGCATAGATGCCACAAAGAAGAAGTCCAATTGCACTTGGGGGGGGGGGGGGTGAATGGAATAGCAAGATATCCGATGTGAAGAAATAGCACACCAGTTGCGTTAAAAACATCGGTATTCTTCAAAAACAGTTGCTGAATCTGATGAACAAAAATCTGAACAACAAGACCGGTCTTTGCGGAGGGCAGAGAGGTGTGAGGGAAAATGCTGACGTAATCAGCGGTCTGTGCCACCAACAGAGACCGCAGCGTTTAACTGCACCACGCAGTTTTGAACAAATAACCGCTAGGTCGCTGGCCTTTGGAAAAAAAAAAACAGGGAAGTCGATATGAGGTGTTACAGACAAATGCGATATGTGACGAAACCGAATAACGGGCCCATCGGACACCTTTTATTGTACCACTCACCAGCAGTTACCACTGTTAGAAAAGTGGTTATCGCCAAGCGTGAACGTGCACCCTTTCAGTTCTTCCTCTGAGGAGGATAAGCAGAATGCTGCCTTGTTGATGTAGAGAATATTTAATAATAAATCCATGCTTAAATGTACACCTCTAAAACTGACAGTATATTCACAATGTGCAGCCGATATTGTTTTTTGGGGCGGTATATCGATATTTTTTCCGTCAGCATATCGATAATTCAATTTGAAATATCGAGTGCCGGTACTGATGTTTTTTAAATATCGATACGTCGGATGCCCGACGTTTTTAAAAATATCATCAGTCCTACTAAGTTTAATGCACCGCAAGAGTGGTGCTTTGTCAGGAAGAGAGTACGTGTTTCGGATTTCCTGCAGACACATTTCTGCTGCGTACAGGTAAAAGGTGCATCATAGTGTGGGAATGAGATGATGCAGTAACTGAAAACAGAGTCCAAAGCTAAAGTACGCGGTAATGTGCTATTCCTGTGGACATTGCGTCTAAATTAAACACAGATTCACCATGAAATTCTGGCAGTATGTGGAGCAATTGCAATATCGCGTCCAGCCGTAGTGAAACGGTGCCAGCAATTTGACTGAGGCTGTAGAGATGCGGGTGCCGCTCGTCGGGGAGTCCAGCTCTTAAACCACGCGATTTACATATTTTCAGCGATCTGAAAGAACATTGTAAGTAGGCTGTTTAGGTTTTTATGTTGGTAACGCCACGTAGCGCTCTGTATGAAAATCGCTGACTGCGTTGTGTGCAGTCTGTGGCTAGTTGGACCCATTGTTGGATTATTCGCTAGTGTAGCGTTGGGCAGTTGGATGTGAGCCGCCAGCAGTGGTGCATGCGGGGAGAGAGATGCCAGACTTTTGAGAGGTTACTATGAGCGGACGATCTGGACGTCTGTCCGTCAGAAAAAGGAAATTTGTAAGATTGTACGTCACGAACTGATATATATATATATATATATATATATATATATATATATATATATATATATATATATATAATGACTTTTGAACACTATTAAGGTAAATACATTGTTTGTTCTCCATCAAAATCTTATTTGCTAATTATGCCTATCAGTAGTTACAGCCTTCAGTAGTTAGAACATTATTTAGCTGCCAGTATTGGCGCTCGCTGTATTGCAGTAGTTCGAGTAACGAAGATTTTTGTGAGGTAAGTGATTCATGAAAGGTATAGGTTATTGTTAGTGAGGGCCATTCTTTTGTAGGGATTATTGAAAGTCAGAATGCGTTGCGCTAAAAATATTGTGCGTCAGTTTAGTGGTGATCAGAATAAGTAAAGAGAGAACTGTCTGAGTATATTCAGTTTTGCTCAGCTGTTTGAAAATCAAATAACGTAAGAGTTTTTCCAGCACTGCCATTCTTTACATGCAAAGAGGAAGTTCCAACATCTGAGGGGAAAAAGATTTTCCAATGATGATGAAGTTCACCAGCGGTTCTCGAACAGCTCCCCGATCAAGAAGCACATTTCTATCGTTGAGGACTTGAATGACTGGTATTCCGACCGTTGTTTACATAGACTTGGTGAGTATGTTGAAAAATAGTGTCGTGGATCTACGTCAGTATGAAGTACGGTGTAGCATTCAATGAAACTTACTTGGCCTGCCATAATCTGTAACTTACTTTTTGATGTACCCTCCTAACGGTAGTCACATACTGATGAGCCAAAACGTTAAGGCCACCTACATAATAGCCTGTTTGTCCGTCTTGGAACGAAATACATGACAGATTCTGCGTATCACGGGCCCGAGAGTTTATTGGCATTATATGTCTACACAAAGGTCATGTACTTCGCATAAATAACGGACTGCTGATATGCGTACGCGGTGATGGCGTACAATAACGACCCAGATGAGTTACATAGAATTAACACCGGGTGAATTTGGTCGCCGAGACATCAACGTGCATTCACTATAACGTTCCACGAACCACTGTATCACGGTTCTGGCTCCGAGACACGGACAATTATACTGCTGAAAGATGACATCGCCGTCGGGGAAGACATCAAGCATGAAATGATGCAAGTGGTTAGCTGCTTTCGGCATGTCTTTGATTACTACCACAGGTCCCATGAAAGTGCAGGAGTATGTCTCCCACAACCTAATATTGATCCCACCAGCCTGCTCCCGTGGCACGCTGAACGTTCACCGCCGGCCGTTGTGGCCGAGCGGTTCTAGGCGCTTCAGTTCGGAATCGCGCTGCTGCTACGGCAGCAGGTTCGAATCCTGCCTCGGGCATGGATTTGTGTGATGTCCTTATGTTAGTTAGGCTTAAGTAGTTCTAAGTGTATGGGACTGGTAACCTCAGAAGTTAAGTCCCATAGTGCCCAGAGCCATTTGAACCATTTTCTTTGAACGTCCACCTCGATGACGGCGTTTGTGGAGACGACCATCGACCAAGTGCCGCAAAAATGTGATTCACCCAAAGAGCTGACACATTTCCCTTGATCGACTGTCGTATAGCTGTGGTCCTGTGCCCATTGTAATCGTAAATGACGGTATCGTTGCGTTAACATGTGAGCATGTAGGGGCCATGTGCTGTGGAGCTCCATGTTCAATAATGTACCATGAACAGTGTGGTCCGAAACACATGTGCGTGCACCAGCACTGTGCTCTTCCGGCAGAGATGCCACAGATCACCATCTATCCTGCTTTACACAGCCGATAAGCCTCCGAATCCCACGTTCTGTGAAGAGTCGTGGACGTCCAACCATCTATCGCTTAGTAGTAGTTTCAATGTCTTTCCATAGATGCCCACGACAGTAGTACACAAACATTTCGAGATACTCGATCACAGGATCTGCGTAAGATTATTTTTTTTATCAAAGTCGCTTATCTCAACAGATTTCCCCACTTACAGCCCATATCTTCGCTAGCCTCCCCCCGTGAACCAGGGACCTTGCCGTTGGTGGGGAGGTTTGCGTGCCTCAGCGATACAGATAGCCGTACCGTAGGTGCGACTACAACGGAGGGGTATCTATCTGTTGAGAGGCCACACAAATGTGTGGTTCCTGAAGAGGGGCAGCAGCCTTTTCAGTAGTTGCAGGGGCAACAGTCTGGATGACTGACTGATCTGGCCTTGTAACATTAATCAAAACGGCCTTGCTGTGCTGGTACTGCGAACGGATGAAAGCAAGGGGAAACTGAAGCCATAATTTTTCCCGATGGCATGCAGCTTTACTGTATCATTAAATGATGATGGCGTCCTCTTGGGTAAAATATTCCGGAGGTAAAATAGTCCCCCATTCGGATCTCCAGGCGGGGACTACACAGGAGGACGTCGTTATCAGGAGAAAGAAAACTGGCGTTCTACGGATCGGAGCGTGAAATGTCAGATCCATTAATCGGGCAGGTAGGTTAGAAAATTTAAAATGGGAAATGGATAGGTTAATAAACTTCGCAGATTCAGAAGAATGTAGGTTGCAGTAGGTACTGGGAGATGAAGAAGCTTGCACAGGAGAGCTGCATCAAAACAGTCACTGGACTGAAGACCACCGCAACAACAACAACAACAACAACAACAACATCTTCGCTAGGGTGATGCCCCGCCCGTGACTGCTCCGCTTACAAACTTGAGTTTTCGCGTCACATGACTGCAACGTCACCGGATGGCAACAAACGTCGCAGTGGGCAGTCGTCATAATGTTTTAGCTGATCACTGTAGATCGTTGACGTTAATCTGTTGTAGAAACATGGAACATGTTTCACACTCACGCATTGTGACGTTCTTGGCGACTGGTAACCTCCTCTTTAAAAATCAACATGAGTTCCGCAAATGGAGATCTTGCGAAACTGAGCCCATTCTGCTCGTCCATGAGATTCAGCGCCCCGTAAACAACGGCTCCCAGGCTGATGCTGTGTTCCTTGAATTCAGGAGGGCATTAGACGCAGTTTCGCACTGTACTTTAGTGGAGAAACAAAAGTTAGATCTGTGACTGAACAGAGTATTTACTGGCAGAAAGGTCTTAATATGTTGTTCTTTATGGGAACAAAGTCGCCAGGTGGAAAGATACTTTCGGGACTACCCCAAGGGCAGCTAACTTTTTACGGTTTACGTTAATAATCCGGTAGATAACGTTGGAGGCTCCTTGATGCTGTTTGCGGACAATGTCGCCTTCTATGGGAACACTGAACTGACAGAACAGTGCAGTGAAATGCAAGACGCCCTGGATGGCGCTAACACTGAACGAAAGTAAACGTAACGTATTCCGAAGAGATCATGTATTGTTCGAGTACACTATTGACAAGAAATCACCGGAAACATTAACGACCGTGAAACACTTAGGAGCGACTTGACGTAAAATGACCACTCCAGACAAATTGTAATAAAACAGTATTCCAGGATGGGAATCATTGACAGAAAAGATGATATAATTCACACATGAATAAAGTCATTTACAAAGCACTTCCTCGGACTGTTCTTCAGTATCATTCTGGGATTAACAGAAGATTTAGATCCAAAATAGTGCGGCGCATTTCGCTGTCTGAACTGATAGGGAGTAGGCTCTGGCAGTAGATAGGTGGTGAGTGTAAACAAAATATCTTTAAAAGTAATTACTTTTT
Organism: Schistocerca americana; assembly: GCF_021461395.2. Lineage (NCBI taxonomy): Eukaryota > Metazoa > Arthropoda > Insecta > Orthoptera > Acrididae > Schistocerca > Schistocerca americana. The sequence continues at coordinate 236,742,709 of NC_060125.1, read as the reverse complement.
TTACCATAGACTCGAAACTTCAAATTTACAAAAACAAGGGATACTTTTATGCCACAGAGGCCAATTTGAACACATGTAATTCTGGTAAATACTCTGGAAATTTAGCAGAATGCTTAAATAATGGTTTCCGTAATACACAGCAACAGGTGGCTGACATTTAAAAAAAGGGTATAGACATGCCTCTGGCGCAGCAAAGTGCTGCCTCACTAATTAGTAGAACACATTCATATGTGAAACGATAGCAAAAATTCAAAAAACAATTATGTGCATGGACATGAAGCAGCCGGAGGAGATTGTTACCTCACTAATATACAGAATCATAAAAAGTAGAGAATTCAAAATAATAGTCTACACACTTTGTGAAGCAGATTGAGTTGACTGCAGTAATAGAGTATGTGATTTCCAAATTATAAAAGGAAATTGTGCTGGCGTACGATTTCGCCAGCACACCGGTAGGTTCTAGGAAACATTGTATAGGAGGTGCTGAACTAGGCACGCCTACGACGAGAAAAGACCAAGACACGCCCCCAGGATACACGATGATAACGCTCCCTGGGCAGCGTGCATATAGGCCGCCGCCGCCGACTGTGCTGTCTCAATCTGTCTCCGTACCTCAGTACGTCGAATCACGACTCAGTTCGTATTGCACCCCAATACGTCGCGCTGTGTTCTAGTCCGCCATAGTGATTGTCGTCGCCTCGCACCTTAGCTAGCTGTGAGAGGAGTGAACGTTAGTTGGCTCTGAGCACTATGGGACTTAACATCTATGGTCATCAGTCCCCTAGAACTTAGAACTACTTAAACGTAACTAACCTAGGGACATCACGCAACACGCAGTCATCACCAGGCAGAGAAAATCCCTGACCCCGCCGGGAATCGAACCCGGGAACCCGGGCGCGGGAAGCGAGAACGATACCGCAGGACCACGAGCTGCGGACGTGAACGTTAGTTATTGCATATACACTCATGCTTATAAATCAAGGACAATGCTGATACATTGTGAAACAACGCTCTGGTGGGCGGTTTGCGGGTTTGTATCACTTCGGGGTATGACCATGCAGTGCATTTGATCTGCGATCGCCGCACGGTGGCGCTGGCAGCAGAGGTGTGTTGGTGCATGTCAGAGTACGGTGCAGCGATTAAGTGTGCGGACGTTTTCAGACGTGGTGATGGTGACTGTGTGTTGAAAATGGCTCGAAGAACACATATTGATGACATTATGAGGGGTAGAATACTAGGGCGGCTGGGGGCTGGTCAAACACAGCAGAGCGTAGCACGGGCCCTCCGTGTGCCACAAAGTGTGATCTCAAGATTATGGCAACGATTCCAGGAGACAGGAAACGTGTCCAGGTGCTACAGTACGGGACGTCCACAGTGTACAACACCACAAGAAGACCGATATTTCACCATCAGTGCCCGCAGACGGCCACAGAGTACTGCAAGTAGCCTTGCTCGGACCTTACCGCAGCTACTGGAACAGTTGTCTCCAGACACACAGTCTACAGACGACTGAACAGACATGGTTTATTCGCCCGGAGACCTGCAGGGTGCATTCCATTGACCCCTGGTCTCAGGAGAGCCCGTAAAGCCTGGTGTCAAGAACACAGTATATGGTCACTGGAACAGTGGTCCCAGGTTATGTTAACAGACGAGTCCAGGTATAGTCTGAACAGTGATTCTCACCGGGTTTTCATCTGGCATGAACGAGGAACCAGAATCCAACCCCTTAATGTCCTTGAAAGGGACCTGTATGGAGGTCGTGATTTGATGGTGTGGGGTGGGATTATTATTGGTGTACGTACACCCCTGCATGTGTTTGACAGAGGAACTGTAACAGGTCAGGTGTATCGGGACGTCACTTTGCACCAGTATGTCCGACTTTTCAGGGGTGCAGTGGTTCCCACCTTCCTCCTGATGGATGATAACGTACGACCCCACCGAGCTGCCATCGTGGAGGAGTACCTTAAAACAGAAGATATCAGGCGAATGGAGTGGCCTGCCTGTTCTCCAGACCTAAACCCCATCGAGCACGTCTGGGATGCTCTCGTACCCCTAGTACACTTCAGGAGCTCCGACAGGCACTCGTGCAAGAATGGGAGGCTGTACCCCAGCAGCTGCTCGACCACCTGATCCAGAGTGTGCTAACCCGTTGTCCGGCCTGTGTACGTGTGCATGGTGATCATATCCCACATTGATGTTGCGGTACATAAGCAGGAAACAGTGGCGTTTTGTAGCACATTTTTTTCAGTACGGTTTTCTCAACTTATCACCAACACCGTGGACTTACGGATCTGTGTCGTGTGTGTTCCCTATGTGCCTACGCTATTGGCGCCAGTTTTGTGTAGTGCCGTGTTGCGTGGCACCACATTCTGCAATTATCCGTAATTTATGAGCATGAGTGTAGTTGTGATATGGACACAGACAAGATTCAAGAATTAGTACATTTTATTTGATTGCTTCAAATAGGACATCACTGAAGTTAAGTGCTCAATTGGTTCCTGTAGTCAAGTGTATTTTAACCACATGTGCATTTGGTGTTGTAGTAAGAGGAATCCGGACACCGACCTATTACACCACCGTCTCTTCATCCAGCTAGGAACCATAAAACATTACAAGAGGGCACAGCCACAACAGACTCATTGACAAGACGGCGCCGGCCGGGGTGGCCGAGCGGTTCTATGCGGTACAGTCTGGAACCGCACGACCGCTACGATCGCAGGTTCGAATCCTGCCTCGGGCATGGATGTGTGTGATGTCCTTAGGTTATTTAGGTTTAAGTAGTTCTACGTTCTAGGGGACTGATGACCTCAGAAGGTAAGTCCCATAGTGCTCAGAGCCATTTGAACCATTTTTTTGACAAGACGGCAAGCATTACCACCTACTTTTATGGGCAGCAAAAGGGCTGCCAAGTGAAGGTCTTAGAGCACATAAACTACAGTGCATGGGGGCTTAATTAAATTTTGATATGCAAATAATTTTAAAATTTTTAGTTTAGTAGCTGTCTGTCCGATTACGAAGTCTTGTAAACGGTTGGCCTTGACTAGTTTTAGTACGCAATCTGACTGCATAGAATAACAACAAAGAATGAAAGAAAATTTTCATTAACACAATTAATTAATTAAGTCCCCAGCAACTATAAAACGTACGAAACCAAAGCATAAGTGTAACTGTTCTGTGTGTGGAAGTGTGATTCAACGTACACATCTGGCACGGTTCTTCTTCAATAAGACGAGAAATTTTAAATACCATTTATACTGAAGTAATTAAAAAAAAGAAATACTATAATTGCGTAAGGAAACCAGAATTACACTCTAATACAAGAACACGAGCCAGATGCTTTGTTGACTGAACCTGTAATGACGCATTATTTAAGACACTGAAATAATGAAAAAACAGGGAATATTTTACCTTTATATATATTGACGAAAAGCACTCTGATCATTGCAATATCTCCATTACAACAACATCTGCTGTCTATCCCATCAAACAACTGCATAAAACATGGAACAAGCACTCTCCACTACGACGTCTCGACAAGAACTTTTCACTACGACATCTCAGCAAGCACTGACTACTACGAGTTCTCGACAAGCACTGCCAGTGGAGGCGGCTGAATAATACTCTTTGGCGCAATCTCTGGCGCTGTAGCTCAGTGTAGCCACCTTTCATATGCCCTTCCTCCACGGGCCAGAATTTGATGGTATTTTTGCCAGCATTGGTGGTGAAAATACCACCAAATTCGTCCACAAAAATACAGACAAAAATAAAAGATAATATTAATACGTAAATGTCACATAATTAGATAAAATTTTGGCTTTGCACTGACCTTTCAATAACCTAAAATATAAAATACAGTAAGCAATACAAATTCATTCATACATGTGACTTTACATAATAGTTTACACAATACACAAAAAAATCAGTTTATACAAATGTTCACATAAAATACTTTCAATGATTAAAAAAAAACCAAGTAGTTGATAGTTCCAGCAGTAGCACGCAGCAATGGTCCACAGGTGCAAATACCAACAAGTGACATCATTTTAGTAGAAGCAGTTCCATCAGTGGCACCCAGTAATGTTGAACAGGTACAGACACCAACAAGCGACATTATGTCAGTAGAAGCAGTCCATCAGTGGCACCCAGTAATGTTGAACAGGTGCAGACATCAACAAGTGACATCATTTCAATAGAAGCAGTTCCATCAGTTGCACCCAGCAATGTTGAACAGGTGCAGACAGCAACAAGTGACATTATTTCAATAGATGCAGTCTATCAGTGGCACCCAGCAATGTTGAACAGGTGCAGACACCAACAAGTGACATCATTTTAGTAGAAGCAGTTCCATCAGTGGCACCCAGCAATGTTGAACAGTTGCAGACACCAACAAGTGACATTATTTCAATAGATGCAGTCCATCAGTGGCACCCAGTAATGTTAAACAGGTGCAGACACCAACAAGTGACATCATTCCAGTAGAAGCAGTCCAGCAGTGGCACCCAGTAATGTTAAGTAGGTGCAGACACCAACAAGTGACATCATTTCAGTAGAAGCAGTCCATCAGTGGCACCCAGCAATGTTGAACGGGTGCAGACACCAACAAGTGACATCATTTCAGTAGAAGCAGCTCCATTAGTGGCATCCTGCATTGTTGAACAGGTGCAGACACCAACAAGTGACATTATCTCAGTAGAAGCAGTTCCATCAGTGGCACCCAGCAATGTTGAACAGGTGCAGACAGCAACAAGTGACCTCATTTCAGTAGAAGCAGTTCCATCAGTGGCACCCAGTAATGTTGAACAGGTGCAGACAGCAGTCCATAATATTCACTATCACTAATCACACTGTTTATCAGAGTTTATCAGCAGAAATTAAACATGTCCTAGTGGCACCAATAATGTAGAAAAGGTGCAAGTAACAGTCCATAATATTCACTATCACTAATCACACAGTTCATCAGCAGAAATTAAACATTTCTAAGTGGCACCCATTATGTTGAAAAAGTGCAGGTAACAGTCCATAATATTCACCATCACTAATCAGACAGTTCAGGCATGAACAATAGTTTGAATGCACACACAATTGCTTTTACAAAATTATTCTCAATGCTCTTACACTAAACATACAAATTATAACAAACACACAAATGATATCAGATAATTGTCATATTAACTATTACAAACACACAAATATCAGTAAACCTATAATATTTATGGGTGTCAGTGCAAGCCACAACAAACAAGTAAAATAATATTTAGGAGATCGGTCGGTACCAATTATTTGGGAATGGGAAAGGAAAACACACTCGCTCATCTTTCATCCACATTAAGTACTACTGTGTAATTGAATAGTGTTAACTGTGTAAATGAAATTCTGTCAAAATTTCATGTTCAACATGTGTATCAAGTAGTAATGCAGCAGCGTATAACAGTCAATAATAGTTAGTCAACGTCATAGTCATCATGTCAAGACCAATGTTTGCCAAGCCAGATCAAAATGTACAGTTGCTGAACAACGGTCAGTGTGCCAAGATATGCAAATGCTTCCTCTCTCCAAAAAAAGTATATACTACTTATTGATTTAACAAAGTGTGTGTGTAGACAATCTTCCTTCTACTTGAGTGTTCTAGTCTGCCATCTTCATCCCCCTTGTTCCACATAGACCAACAAAAAAAACTATGCTCCTCACTTACTTTACCTCTTATCCACCAAAACTCCAATAACCATCAGCATCACATAATCTCAATACTTCAATAATACCTCTTACGTCGATAAATATAAACCTTATCATCAATATCATTTACCTTACCTCTTATCTACCAAAACTCCAATAATCATCAACTTCACACAATCTCAATACCTCAATAATACCTCTTCAATACGTCGATACATATAAACCTTATTACCAATATCATTTCGCTTCCATAACAACTCTTTCCTCTAGTCAGTCTCCTCGAACAAGTACAGATAAAATTCTAGTGCAAACTTCAGTTCATCATCCCATACAATCCGAAGACACAATGTTCACACACAACCACTGCGTAATCCATCTGACCCAAATCTTCTACTCATTATGAATCATAAAATACATTTTGGTTACCTTGTCCATCATTAAACAAAAGAAATGCATACATGACTTCTAACAGCCTTTAGTTTGAATAACTCTCAGTAAGTAGGTGCGAGTACGTAGTATGAAAGATCACATAAGACTTTGAGTGAATAAATCGTAATATTTCACAGTGTGTACACCAAACCAAGAATCATGGCAGAAGCAAACATGTGGAGTATTTTTTGTGTCAAGTGTCACTTGCTATTTCAATTGCTCACGAAGAATGCAGTGTAATAATTGTCAATGGTCTAACCCTAGTGTTGGTATGTCATGTCGTTAGCTTCCTTCCTATTAGCATAAATTTATACAGCTTCCATAAAACCTCCAGCTCATGTGACTTCTATGAAGTTTCTTGTACTAATGTCGTTCGTCGAATTATAGCAGTTCATTTTCTTATCTTAAAAATATAAGGCACTGAGCGTGAGCAAAACATGCAATAGCGAGTAAATATACCAGTGGAGAACAGAATGTCAACAAGTGCATGCAGCGCAATCCCTACAACGAGGCTCTGCCAAGCGAACAATCTATAATTAACACCGTAGTGTGACTTAAACTCCATGTTCGTACACAGTATATCAGCATTGCTATATTCTAAATTGAAGAGTAGTTATGACAACAAAACAGAAATGTGTAAATATGCAATCCATACGCAAAGCAGCAAACATATATCTTACGTAATAAACAGGTCATTAGCATCATGTCAGCATAAGCAAATAAATGTTCGTATGTAATCTTAATAAGTAAACACGAAGGTGCAAGCAGATAAATCACAAGTATAACCTACATACATAACCATATCAGCACACTTAATCAGGTGACAATTATAATTTAAATAAATAAGCACAGCAGGCACATAATAAAAAAAATATGACATCAGTGAAAAAGCAGTGCAGCCAAGCGATGCATAATATATACAAATAACAACCCTGTTCATTAATCAATCATTGTCAAAATCAGTAAACACAAAGTATAAATCATGTAATCGCGAGCAGCAAATTACGTCTAAAATACGTACCTAAGTGGAATTATGTTACCTGAAAAATAAACTCAATTAATAGTTACCCTTTTTAGTTTATTACTTTTTTCTTCGAAATTAAATTCTTCCTGAAATTTTCTCCATAGCAAGTCGTCTTAACGTCGGACACGCACAGAATTTACCTGAAGTTCTTAAATATTTTATACAACCGTATCCTGAAAAATACTGAACGTTAATAACATAATTCATTAAGTCACTATAGCTTTATACTGAATTTAATCGGAGGAAGTAGACTGTGTATTTGTTTTACTGCTGTCAGTGCATTCCCACTGAGCGCTCAATCAGCTGTAGGCGCGTGACGTAGGAAGTAATTGTTTGCGGTCAACGACTGCCTTGTGCGGCGCGCAGACTTGACTGTTGCTTTGAGTATGTGCCGCCGCCAAAACACAGCGCGGTATCCTTGTATTCTCTGCATGTTTACATGTAGCTGTTAGTTTCTCTAAAGTATGTCATTCCATCATTCGATATATGATGTATTCCCTTAGAGCGCCGAGATTTAAGAGTTTCTACTTCAACAGTGTTATCATGAATAATTTTGCGAGCTCTATATGGACCGTTATAAAGCAGAAAAAATTTGCGACACAAGCCTTATCCTTTGTGAGACAAACGATGAGGCTTAATTAACACCTTCTGACCAACTGACAAGGTTTTTAAACGACCAGGACGTTTAGCTGATTTCTCTCTTCTAGCAGCCGCAGATATAATATTTTGCAAAGCCAGGTTCACAGCTTCAGAATGCCGCAGTTTCCGTGTAGGCGGAAAAGGAACTATTTCAGAAATGCGATTTGTCGGTGCTTTAATTTTTAATATTAATATAGGCGGTAAAGAAGTTGAATCATTAGGGATTTCATTCAGAATGTTTTGAAAAATATGAAGATACTGATCCCAAGTTCTGTGATTCTGATGACAATACAGTCGACACAATTTATTGATTTCCTTCATCCATCTCTCTGAAGCATTAGATTGAGGGTGAAAAAGTGAAATGAAAATTGGTTTAATCTTACGACGCCGTAGAGTACGAAGCCAAATTTTAGAATGAAACTGTGATCCATTATCTGATATAACCTTATCAACATGACCCACTTCTTTAAGAAAATGTTTGATGAAGGCATTAGATACTGAACGAGCTGTTGCTTTGCGTAAAGGTGTAAAACACACATATTTTGATGTCAGTTCCACTGCTACGAAAATGTACGGAAAACCATTAGTAGAATGAACCACTGGACCGAACAAATCGACTGCAGCCATCTCCTTTAATTTCGCTGGAATGATAGGAAACAACGGTGCTCTGTGAGAAATAGTTGGCGGCTTAGCTTTTTGACATAATTTGCATTTGGCAAGAACAGATCGAATACGTTTTTCCATATTACTGAAGTAGCAATTTTCTCGTAATTTATGAAAGCATTTTCTGGGACCAAAGTGTGCATAACTGAAATGCGTATACCAAATCAGTTTATTAACCCACTCATCAGGAATACAAACTAACCAAACAGAGTTGTCGACCGATTTTCGTTCAAAAAAAATATCATTGCGAACTAAATAATACTGTCTAATCGCTACGCTTTCCTTTCTCCTCCACTTCTCCTTAATGTCATTCCAGATTGGATCCTTATTTTGCTCCTTGGCGATGTCCTGGAGCGAAGACGAAATAACATTCTCAAACATCAAACAATAATTGTTTTCTTTGCAGTCCTCCTCAGCACTTTGTTTCAAACCCATATGTGCACGTGATAAAGCATCAGCAATAATATTTGAAGAACCCTGTATGTAAACAATACTAAAGTCAAATTCCTGTAGATACAACGCCCATCGTGGCAATCTTCCATGTGTTAATTTTGCTGACATAAGAAATTCCAGAGCTCGATGATCGGTGTAAACCTTAGTATGTCTGCCAAACAAAAATGTGCGAAATTTTGTGAAAGCCCAAACAACAGCCAAGGCTTCAAGTTCCATAATCGAATAATTCTTTTCTGATTTAGAGAGAACACGACTTCCAAATGCAATATTCTTCTGTACTACAACGCCGTTTTCTTCTATCTCTTGAAATACACTCCTGGAAATTGAAATAAGAACACCGTGAATTCATTGTCCCAGGAAGGGGAAACTTTATTGACACATTCCTGGGGTCAGATACATCACATGATCACACTGACAGAACCACAGGCACATAGACACAGGCAACAGAGCATGCACAATGTCGGCACTAGTACAGTGTATATCCACCTTTCGCAGCAATGCAGGCAGCTATTCTCCCATGGAGACGATCGTAGAGATGCTGGATGTAGTCCTGTGGAACGGCTTGCCATGCCATTTCCACCTGGCGCCTCAGTTGGACCAGCGTTCGTGCTGGACGTGCAGACCGCGTGAGACGACGCTTCATCCAGTCCCAAACATGTTCAATGGGGGACAGATCCGGAGATCTTGCTGGCCAGGGTAGTTGACTTACACCATCTAGAGCACGTTGGGTGGCACGGGATACATGCGGACGTGCATTGTCCTGTTGGAACAGCAAGTTCCCTTGCCGGTCTAGGAATGGTAGAACGATGGGTTCGATGACGGTTTGGATGTACCGTGCACTATTCAGTGTCCCCTCGACGATCACCAGTGGTGTACGGCCAGTGTAGGAGATCGCTCCCCACACCATGATGCCGGGTGTTGGCCCTGTGTGCCTCGGTCGTATGCAGTCCTGATTGTGGCGCTCACCTGCCCGGCGCCAACCACGCATACGACCATCATTGGCACCAAGGCAGAAGCGACTCTCATCGCTGAAGACGACACGTCTCCATTCGTCCCTCCATTCACGCCTGTCGCGACACCACTGGAGGCGGGCTGCACGATGTTGGGGCGTGAGCGGAAGACGGCCTAACGGTGTGCGGGACCGTAGCCCAGCTTCATGGAGACGGTTGCGAATGGTCCTCGCCGATACCCCAGGAGCAACAGTGTCCCTAATTTGCTGGGAAGTGGCGGTGCGGTCCCCTACGGCACTGCGTAGGATCCTACGGTCTTGGCGTGCATCCGTGCGTCGCTGCGGTCCGGTCCCTGGTCGACGGGCACGTGCACCTTCCGCCGACCACTGGCGACAACATCGATGTACTGTGGAGACCTCACGCCCCACGTGTTGAGCAATTCGGCAGTACGTCCACCCGGCCTCCCGCATGCCCACTATACGCCCTCGCTCAAAGTCCGTCAGCTGCACATACGGTTCACGTCCACACTGTCGCGGCATGCTGCCAGTGTTAAAGACTGCGATGGAGCTCCGTATGCCACGGCAAACTGGCTGACACTGACGGCGGCGGTGCACAAATGCTGCGCAGCTAGCGCCATTCGACGGCCAACACCGCGGTTCCTGGTGTGTCCGCTGTGCCGTGCGTGTGATCATTGCTTGTACAGCCCTCTCGCAGTGTCCGGAGCAAGTATGGTGGGTCTGACACACCGGTGTCAATGTGTTCTTTTTTCCATTTCCAGGAGTGTAAATGTGCACCTAGGCCTTTGTATGATGAGTCCGTCGCCAAACAAAAATCTTTAGATAAATCCGGATGTGAAAGAAGTGGAGCAGCAACTAAAGCATCACGAAGTTGTTCAAATTCTGACTGAGCTTCCTCATCCCAACACCAATTAGAATCCTTTCCAGATAGTTCACATAAACGAGGTGTGGCCAAATTGTCCAATCTAACAAAGCGTCTAAGAAAATTACAGACACCAAGGAAACTACGAACATCACGTTTTGTGGTAGGAACAGCATAATTACGAATAGCGTCTAATTTCGCTGGATCAGGAAGAATACCTTCTGTAGAAATAATGTGACCGAGAAATTTCACCTGAGAACGACCAAATTCAGATTTTTCCATGTTCACTGTAATGCCAACTCTTGCAAAAATACGTAATAATGAATCCAAAATTTTGTTGTGCTCACTCCAACAATGTTTAGCAATAAGAATATCGGCAACATATGAAGTAATATTGTCACGAAGATAAACAGGTAAAATTTCGTTTAAACTACGAATGAATGCTGCTGAAGGTACAGTAAGTCCAAACGGTAATTTCCGAAATCTTTTTTTGGGTAAAATAGTCATATCCGGTTATTGTTTATCTACTGTCTAGATAGATTGATAGTCGAAAAGTTGTTTTGACAGATGCAAAGAATAGTAAAAGAGTAGGCAGCGGTGCAGAAAACTAAAAGGGAAATAGCACCACTACAGCTCGGGGCCCTATGCACGCTACGGCACATATTCACTTAGTGTAGTGAATCCCCTGAGGACTTTAATTATTTGCGTCATTTCACGGATCAATTTCTACGATTTGCACATGTCTCTCTGAAGTTCTGTCACGTGGAGGATGCCAGTTAGGTCCCTCCTGTCTGTTAGATGCAAATTCTTGGTTGTCTCTGTTATTAAAATTTCTATTTTCCTGTCTGTCTGCATGACTACTTCTCGTGTAATTTCGACTGTCACTTCTGAAATTACTGTTAGACCTACTACCCTGGTTATTTCTGTAGTAAGAATTTCTATTACTGTATGAATAATTTCTGTCTTGATGATACCGATTACTGTTTACGTATGATTGATCATTCCGGTACGAATTACCGTTATTATAATTGTCTGTGTAATTTCTGTTAGAACGTCTGTTATTGTCATAAGTCTGGTATCTATTGTCCTGTCTGTTACGTCCGTCATTCTCAAAATTACCCATATAACGCCCGTTCCGATTACTATCCCTTTTCTCTGAAAATCTATTGTAATTACTGTTACTGAAAAAATTACAAGAAGTCCCGTCGTCGTTGTCATACTCGAGTTCTTGTAGCAAAGTCTTAAAAGTCTCAATGTCGTCTTTACATCTTCCGGCTAAAGCAATTTGTCTTATGGATTGTGGCAGCTTAGTTAAACAAATGCGAATTAATTCAGTCGGGCTATAAGGGTTGGACAGGAACCGATTCTTTCGAATAATGTCCTCAAAGTATTCTGCCGGCGTGCGGAACTCTGTTTAAAATTACGCTGCATAATAAGACTATGTTTGACTCTGTCTTGCGTGTTTTTGGACCAATATGCCGATAGAAATGCATGATAAAAATCATTTAGATTATTACAATCTCTAATAAGTGCAAGCATCCGCGTCGCTGGTTCGTTTTCTAAACATCCACACATAAATTCCAGTTTGTGACTTAGTGGCCAATTTGGTGGAAGTGCGTACATAAATTGATCTAACCATGCACATGGATGTATGTCATTCTTAGAATTACGAAAGATCTTAAATTTCCGAACAGTCAAGAAGTGTTTATAGTCAAAATTTTCTCCTTGTGGCGACAAAGACCTACCGCGACTGTTCCAGTCCGAATGTCGATTATTGTCAAGTTCACGCGCCTGGCGCTCTCTTGTTGCATCCCGTAAATGAAACAAGTCGCTTTCTTCAAACGCTTCTGCTATCTGTGATTCTAAATTTCCTTTGCTGTCTTTTCCTACGATTTCGCCTTCAATTTGTTTGACTTGCTTTCGTAATGTCTCAACTTCCCTTTTAACGCGTTCATTAAATTTTCCCTGTTTTTCAACATGCTTATTTATGTTCTGCTACTCTTCGGTTTCTGAAAATGGCAATGGAGCTGTATCATCTGAATCTCTGTCCCCATTTAAACTAAGACTTGTCAATTTATCTGAAATCTCCTCAACTCTTTCCGATAAGTCACCTAATTGTTCTTTCTGTTTATTTACGTCTTCCGTAAGTGTCGCGACTCGGGTTTCGGTATTGTCACATCTGGTAGTTAACTGTTCATATTGTTGTGTTAGATTATTTATTCTGTCATTTGGTACGGATTCCTCGATTCTCTCAAATATTTCCTCCTTATCGTGTGCACGTTGTAAATTTAACTCTGAAAATTTTTGTACTATCACGCGATCTCTTTCTTCCTGTTCTCTGTCCTGTTCCTCTTGTCTAATTTCTATTGAAATTAAACTATTATTGTGAAGCATTCAAAATCGGTTGTACTTCTTCTCTAATTTCTTTCTTTAATTCATCTTTTATGTTTTTGAAACATGACCCTATTCGTGAGTCTAACCGTGTTTCCATTGTTTCCATCTCTGTTTTAATTTCAGATCGTAACTGTGATCCCACTGTTTTTAATTCAGATCCCAACCGTGATCCCAGTGAGTCTAACCGTGTTTCCATTGTTCCCATCTCAGTTCTAATTGTTCCTATTTGTGAGCCTAGCCGTGTTGTCATTGCTTTCATCTTGGTTTTAATTGTTCCTATCTCAGTTTTAATTTCAGATCGCAAAGTTCCCATCTGTGATCCCAAATGTAATATAGCACCCATCAACTGCTCCATATCTTCTGTCGTTAATCTCGTATTCTGAAAATTTTTTGATTGTGAAAAATTTTGAAATGGTTCCGGACTATCTTCCCGACTTATTAAATTGTTTTCCACTTCATTATTCATCATACTGTTGTCCTGTGTTGGCGAGTTCGCCATGTCAACAATTTCGTCATTCTGACCATCCATCATTTTTGCCTTTTTCATCGATCGCGTAATCACTTACAAAGCATACAAAACTCATCACTGTACGAAAATTACACACAATGACTCCTCATCTCCAACAATACCATTCACACGAAATGTTTCCCTCAAACACGATTAACGAACAATTGAAATAATTGCACTAAATTGTCAAACCCGTAGACAAGACATCAAAATTAAATTCTGAAATACCATTAGAAGAATGACAATTACCAAATCTACACATGCAATATAGACTACAATTACTAAACTACAACAATACTACTGTCTACTATTTTTACAATCAGAATAATTCCAAGGGACGATCCGAAGCAGCGGTCGCCACGTGCATGGGGGCTTAATTAAATTTTGATACGCAAATAATTTTTAAATTTTTAGTTTAGTAGCTGTCTGTCCGATTACGGAGTCTCGTAAACGGTTAGCCCTGACTAGTTTTAGTACGCAATCTGACTGCATAGAATAACAACAAAGAATGAAAGAAAATTTTCATTAAAACAATTAATTAGTTAAGTCCCCAGCAACTATAAAACGTACGAAACCAAAGCATAAGTGTAACTGTTCTGTGTGTGGAAGTGTGATTCAATGTACACATCTGGCACGGTTCTTCTTCAATAAGACAAGAAATTTTAAATACCATTTATACTGAAGTAATTGTGTGTAGGTTGCAGTAGGTACTGGGAGATGAAAAAGCTTGCACAGGATAGAGTGGCATGGAGAGCTGCATCAAACCAGTCTCAGGACTGAAGACCACAACAACAACAACACTGAAGTAATTAAAAAAAAGAAATACTATAATTGCGTAAGGAAACCAGAATTACACTCTAATACAAGAACACGAGCCAGATGCTTTGTTGACTGAACCTGTAATGACGCATTATTTAAGACACTGAAATAATGAAAAAACAGGGAATATTTTACCTTTATATATATTGACGAAAAGCACTCTGATCATTACAATATCTCCAGTACAAGAACATCTGCTGTCTATCCCATCAAACAACTGCATAAAACATGGAACAAGCACTCTCCACTACGACTTCTCGACAAGAACTTTTCACTACGACATCTCAGCAAGCACTGACTACTACGAGTTCTCGACAAGCACTGCCAGTGGAGGCGGCTGAATAATACTCTTTGGCGCAATCTCTGGCGCTGTGGCTCAGTGTAGCCACCTTTCAACAGTAACCGGCTCCAATTAGACCAACACCCCAGACTGTTGCTTGTTTCAGTACAGATTTTAAAACATACACACAGAACATAAATTACATTTACATAGCAAGTAAATGAGAGGCAATATGCAGGACTTCAAACACAAAAGAGACATGAGGAAATAGAACAGAGTCCATTTGGCCTAAGAGTACTAAAAAGAAAAGGTGCTTAAATTCAGAGAATAGGAGAACCTAAAATTTTAAGTGAAAACAACCTTACGAAAGTTATACCCTCTTAAAATCAAATAAATTTGTGACTTAGTCTGGTTCGTACGGTCAGGACGCTGATCCAGGTTAAAGGCATTAGTCGAACCATGTCCACTAGAATGATCCAAGTCAGTTTATGGCAAGAGCAGAAAAAGACGCTTAGGAAATAACTGCACAGGGGGTGTTTCGCACACAAGTTATGGTGCTCACCATTGTTACTGTATGAGACCAAAGCCAGGCATGGATGCCCGCGACCAAGTAAACAGGGAACACAGCAAAATCGAACTCCACAATGTGGCCCATCAGCACACAGGGGCTAAAGCTGAAGCTTCCTAGCAGTTGGAGGCAGAGTTCACAAGGTAGACCCAGGCCATCCAGACACGATAGACGGGTCGCCATGGCTCCCCGGTACGAGCTATAACTGCAAGCGAGACTCAATGTGTTCCGGCTTAACGACGAGTGCCGGCACGAAAATCAAGAAGGATACAATAGAGAGGGCTGTGAGACGTGAGCCAATAGCGCGTTGACTAGGACGTCACCACGACAGAAGTTGGCTCTACGCGGACAAAATAAAAGCGACTCGCCGCCTAGCGTCGGTCGCACTGGAAGAGCCGCACTGGAAGACGAGCTGTGACTTGGGAACAATATCGTTTACTTGCATGCAAATTCTGCACATTGAAGGACATTGATTATTTGCATGTCGCCAGTTGCTTGCGACCAGTCTTTGTAATGACGCCAAGTAAAGTATTGTCAATCTACAGGGTGTTTATAAATGAATATCGGGGTTTTGACGCTTTATAATACACTCCTGGAAATGGAAAAAGGAACACATTGACACCGGTGTGTCAGACCCACCATACTTGCTCCGGACACTGCGAGAGGTCTGTACAAGCAATGATCACACACACGGCACAGCGGACACACCAGGAACCGCGGTGTTGGCCGTCGAATGGCGCTAGCTGCGCAGCATTTGTGCACCGCCGCCGTCAGTGTCAGCCAGTTTGCCGTGGCATACGGAGCTCCATCGCAGTCTTTAACACTGGTAGCATGCCGCGACAGCGTGGACGTGAACCGAATGTGCAGTTGACGCACTTTGAGCGAGGGCGTATAGTGGGCATGCGGGAGGCCGGGTGGACGTACCGCCGAATTGCTCAACACTTGGGGCGTGAGGTCTCCACAGTACATCGATGTTGTCGCCAGTGGTCGGCGGAAGGTGCACGTGCCCGTCGACCTGGGACCGGACCGCAGCGACGCACGGATGCACGCCAAGACCGTAGGATCTACGCAGTGCCGTAGGGGACCGCACCGCCACTTCCCAGCAAATTAGGGACACTGTTGCTCCTGGGGTATCGGCGAGGACCATTCGCAACCGTCTCCATGAAGCTGGGCTACGGTCCCGCACACCGTTAGGCCGTCTTCCGCTCACGCCCCAACATCGTGCAGCCCGCCTCCAGTGGTGTCGCGACAGGCGTGAATGGAGGGACGAATGGAGACGTGTCGTCTTCAGCGATGAGAGTCGCTTCTGCCTTGGTGCCAATGATGGTCGTATGCGTGTTTGGCGCCGTGCAGGTGAGCGCCACAA